>NC_062569.1:96861110-97164166 GCF_022837055.1 Prionailurus viverrinus
TTTCATTATTGTCTATTTGGACATCTTACTGAATTTCACATTAGTTCTAATATGCAGATTCTTTAGCACCAACATTTTATTACTATTTAGGATTCATATGAGATTTAAGATTCTATAGCTAAGTCCCCACCCCCTTTTCCACCCATAATTACTGCTTCTCTATGCTCAAAGTATTTTAAAGGCTTACTTTTAATCCCAACACGTAGAATATAACTCCTAGATAGTTTCACCAAAGAATATCCAATAAAGCATGGTGGTCAAGAGTGTGGGTTTGGGATACAGATAGATTGGATTGAAAATTTACCACTCTTCTTTCCAAAATATGTGATTTTCGGCAAGCCAACTGACCTCTCCAGTTTCTTCACTGATAACACAATCTTACATGTTTATTATTTACATTAAAGGAAATGATGATTGTGAAACACTTAGACAGGGCTTGGTACATGTTAGGTGCTCAATACATAATAATTATACTTATAAAAGAAGTTCAGATAGCAGAGAACTAGGGTAATCCTGGGCTTTCATTGTCCCTCAAACACAGCTGTATTGAGGTCAGATCACTTAAAACACCCAGGAAATTCTTCTGCCAAGTGGCAGGAGGATCTCCACGGTTGGAGGGAGACAGTGTGGCAGGTGTGATGTGCGTGGAGGTGATTGGGGCGATAGAAACTGTGGTGTCACAGAGGGGAGAGAACCCATTTTGAGTAGAGACAAAGGGAGAGAATGAGAGATGGGTTGAAAGAGTGCAGCATCAGGTTCGCACTAGAGGAAAACCTCTCTAGAGTGAGAAGTATTGTTGTAGTTTATTTTTTGTTTGTTTCCCAACAGGATTTAGAACTAATACTCTGAGGTTTAGGAGAATTTGAATTTTGAACTTCTCCAGAGTAAAGCTGTGGCCCCTGCTCCTGGGGAGAAGGAGCAAGCTGGCCCTAGGAACGCATAGCGTGGTGTAGGGATCTCTAGGGCGCACTGAGAGAGAACATCCCACTTCCTGGAGTACTTTTGGAAGAAAGTATTTTGCTTCTTCAAGGACAAAAAAACCCTGTTGGTGCCAGCAGGAGGACTTTCATCAGCAGGGGACAGAGATATACCCAGAGGGAATATAACGGTGTTGCTGTTTTTAGCAGTGGTACACCATAGATTCTGTGCACTGCACTGGTGTGGAACTATTTTTCTGTGACCAAGAACATGAGACACAGCATCGAGAGGCTCTGCTTGGTGCCTGGTCCTTTAAGACTTTGAATTTTGAATCCTAGTCATGTGCCAAAGGGGGGGAAAAAAAAAAGCACAGGCATGCTGTGGTGCAGGGCTTGCTGACTGCCCTTGCTATTCTGTGAGGGTTGCCTGAACAGCGGTGGGTGTGTGATCCCCTGTCCAGGGATCAGAGATTTGGGTGGTGCCATTTTTACCCCCAGCAACAACAGGGTGGAATTTAAGAGAGCAGTACAGTGGCCCCCTATGGAGGCAGGAACCACTTACACTATAGGCACCACCTGGCAACTGCTTATTTACTGGGGAAGGAATGACTCTAAGCTGACAAAACAAGCTTCTCTTCCAGAAGACCATCCAAATTTATTGAAAATTGAGTGCTTCAGAACCACTTCTGCAGTTCTTACTGAAATAGGACCAGGCTTGCTCCCCCCCCCACCCCATTTCTTTCTGTATTTTTTCCCTTCTCCTCCTCCTTCTTCCTCTTCTTTTCCTTCTCCTCCTTCTCCTCCTCCTTCTTTTCTTTTCTTTTCTTTTCTTTTCTTTTCTTTTCTTTTCTTTTCCTTCTTTTCTTTGAAATCAGCCTTATAGTATTTTTATATTCTCTTAATTTTTTTGGTTCCCTTTCCTTTTCTCTTTTTTTGGGATCTAGTCCCCCCCTTTTCCAGGATTATTGCAACAAGCAAATCAAAGCACACCTAGTTAAAAGTCCAAACATCACCCTCACCTCCCATTGCAGACAAGGAGGATCTCTACAGAGACCTGACTATTGGGAAGGAGCCAAAATGCAACAGCAGAGTGAACATAGCATACACCAGAAATACTTCTTGAAGTGCCTGTCTGTGGACAGTGTATGACCTCTTTTTAATATAGCATTACTTTAAGGTGCAGGAAATATAACAACCTTTCAAAACACGCATAAGACAGAAACTTAGTCAAAATGACAAGACAGAAAAATTCTCCCCAAATATCAATAGGAATTCTCAGATAGGGCCTTGCTTAAAACAGATGTAAGCAATATATCTGAACAAGAATTCAGAACAATAGTCATAAGACTACTAGCTGGGTTTTAAAATAGGATACAAGACACGAGAGTAACCCTTGCTGCAGAGATGAAAAAAACTAATTACTACTCAGGCTGAAATAAAAAATTGTTATAACTGCAATTCAAAACTAACTGTATACAGTCACAATGAGGACTGAAGGAGCAGAGGAGAGAATAGGTGATATAGAAGAAAAAATTATGGAAAATAATGAAGCTGAAAAGAAGAGGGAAAGAAAACTTTTCGTCTTGATGGGAGACTTGGAGAACTTAGTGATTGTATAAAACAAAATAATATCCATTTCATAGGAGTCCCAGAAGATGTCAAGTGGGAAAAAGGGCAGAAGGTTATTTGAGCAAATTATACCTGAGAACTTACCTATTTTTGGGAAAAAAACAGGCATTCAAGTCCAAGAGGCACAGAAAACTCCCCTCAAAATCAACAAAAACAGGTCAACACCATCAGATACAGTGAAACTTGAAAAATACAAAGGTAAAGAGAGAATTCTGGAAGAAGCTAGGGACAAAGGTCCTTAACATACAAGGATAGACACGTAAGTTTAGCAACAGACCCATCCACTGAAAGCTGGCACACCAGAAGGTAGTGGCAGGAAATATTGAATGTGCTGAATGGGGAAAATATGCAGCCAAGAATTCTTTATCCATCAAAGCTGTCATTCAGAATAGGAGAGATAGAATTTCCCAGAGAAACAAAAAGTAAAGGAGTTCCTGAACACCCATCCAGCCCAGTAAGAAACCTTCAGGGGGACTCTCTGAGTGGAGGTAAAAAAAGATCAAAGCAGAAAGGCTACAAAAACCAGAGAACATCACCAGAAACACCAACTCTACAGGTAACACAATGGCACTACATTCACACCTTTCAATACTTTGAATGTAAATGGACTAAATTCTCCTCCAATCAAAGTCATAGGGTGTCAAAATGGATTAAAAAAACAAAAATAAACAAAACAAAACAAAAAACAAGATTCATCTGTGTGTCACCTACAGGAGACTCATTTTAGACCTAAGACTCGTGCAGACTGAAAGCGGATGGAGAACCACCTATCATACTAATGGATGTTCAAAAGAAACCCAGAGTAGACATACTTATATCAGAAAAACTACATTTTAAAACAGATTCTATAACAAAAGATGAAGAAGGGCATTATATCATAATCAAGGGGTCTATCCATCAAGAAGATGTAACAATTGTAGATATCTATTCTCTCAGCTTGTGGCACCCAAATATATAAATCAATTTATAACAAATATGAGGAATAATTGGTAATAATTATTGATAACCATTGATAATAATACAATGATAGTAGGGGACTTTAATACTCCACTTACAACAATGGACAGATCATCTAAGCAGAAAATCAACAAGGAAGTAGTGGCTTTGAATGACACAGTGGACTGGATAGGTTAACAGATATATTCAGTACATTTCATCCTAAAGCAGCATACATTCTTCTGTAGTACAAGTACTGTACTGTAGAAGTAATGTAGTACAAGTTCAACATTTTCCAGAATAGATTACACACTGGGTCACAAATCAGCACTCAACAGGTACAAAAGAGTGAGATCATACCATGCATATTTTCAGATACAACTCTATGAAACTTGAAGTCAACCACAGGAGAAAAATTGGAAAGCCCTGAAACATATGGAGGTTAAGGAACATCCTAGTAAAGAAAGAATGTGTTAACCAGGAATTAAAGAAGAAGTAAAAAAAGACATGTATGAAAATGAAAGTGAAAACACAACAGCCCAAACCCTTTGGGATGCAGCAGAAGTAGTCCTAAGAGGAAATATATTGTAATTCAAGGATATCTCAAGATGCAAGAAAGGTCCCAAATACACAATCCAACTTTACACCTAAAGGAGCTAGAAAAGGAACAGCAAATAAATCCTAAAGCCAACAGAAGAAGGAAAATAATAAAAATTAGAGCAGAAACAAATGATACAGAAACAACAACAACAACAACAACAGTAGGCCATATCAACAGAACTAAGAGCTGGTTCTTTGAAAGAATAAACAAAATTGATAAACCCCTAGCTAGACTTTTAACAGTAGAAAGTCCCAAATAGATAAAGACATGAATTAAAGAGGAGATATCACAACCCACAGTACAGAAATTCAAACAATTATAAGAGAATACTATGAAATATTACATGCCAACAAACTGGACAATCTGGAAGAAATAGATAAATTCCTAGAAACTCACAAACTACAAAAACTGAAACAAGAAAACATAGAAAATTTGAATAGACCAATAACCAACAAAGAAATTCAATCAGTTATCAAACATCCCCCAACAAACTAGAGTCCTGGGTCACATTGCTTCCCAGGGAAATTCTAGCAGACATTTACAGAAGAGATCAAACCTATTCTTCTCAAACCGTTCCAAAAAATAGAAATGGAAGGACAGCTTCCAAACTCATTATGTGAACCCAGTATTGCCTTAATTTCAAAACCAGACAAAGACCCAACTAAAAAGGAGAATTATAGGCCAATATCCGTGATGCAACTGGATGCAAAAATTCTCAACAAGATACTAGCAAATCGAATTCAGCAGCACATTAGAAGAATTATTCACTGTGATCAAGTGGGATTTATTCCTGGGCTGCAGAGCTGGTTCAATATTCACAAATCAATCAATGTGATACACCACATTAATAAAGGAAAGATAAAAACCATATGATCCTGTCAGCAGATACAGAAAAAGCATTTGAGAAAATACAGCATCTATTTTTGATAAAATCCCTCAACAAAGTAGGGTAGATGGAATATAGTGCAACATCACAAAGGCCATATATGTATGACTCACAGCTAATATCATCCTCAGTGGGTAAAAACTGAGAGACTTTTCCCTAGCAGACCTGGGAACAAGGGAAGGTGGACATTTACTTCTAAGCTTCTTTTATCTTTGTAATTCTTTTACTGTGAACAGGTATTACTTACAATTTTTAATGAGTTTTTTTCAATTTTTAATTTTGGTATAAAGCACAAACCAAATTTACCAGCTTATATATTTACATACAGTTCAGTATTATTAAATATATTCACATTGTTGCGTAAAAAAATAACTATACTTATTGCTAATATTAGCAAGAATCATAGTCTCAAAACATACTCCCCTCAGCTCTTCTTATTACCTAAAATATCTCCTTTAAAATAACTCATAGTTTTAAGACACTATCTCTCAAAAGGCACTAAGAGTAATACAACATACCCAATTAGTGTGGTTTAAGTTGTTATAAAATCAAATTTTACTCACTTTTAAACATGGCTGGAAAATAATAACAAAAAAAGCACAGAAACAGTTCGGTAAAAAGATGAAAGTGAAGGGTGTAGAAAGTCTAGAACATAAAGTGAGGATGGAAGAGAATAGGACTTGGAGGCAGGTTAGGAATTAAGTTCTGGAACACCAGTGATGGTCAGGGTACCTGCAATGCAGATTTACTTTTCTTCTTATTTTCTACTCCCTCTACTTCTCCTGAAATCCAAATAGTATTATGAAATCCAAAATATGCCCATATGAAACCCAGGAGGATGATATTTCCAAATTATAGTAAAATTTAGTCAGAATATTGATGATAATAATCGCTTTAAATTTTAAAAATACATGTAAATATGTATACATTATGTTAAAATTAATAAATATTATTTTCATTTTATAGATAAGTTCAAAGGATTACCTACCAAGTTCCCATAAGCAATAAAATTTGGATGATATAGGCGCTAAAATTAGAAAACCTTAACGCTAGGGGCTCCTGGGTGGCTCACTTAGTTAAGCATCCAATCTTGGCTCAGGTCATGATCTCACAGTTTATGAGTTTGAGCCCACAACAGGCTCTGTGCTGACAGTGCAAAGCTTGCTTCATATCCTCTGTTCCCCTCCCTCTCTACTTCTCCCTAACCTCAACAATAAATAAAGAATGGAAGAAAGAGAGAGAGAAAGAAGTACTTAACTCTAATTCTGCCTCAGGCAAATGGTGAAACTGAGCCTCAGCAGTCTCTCACTGTAAAAAGTTGATAGCATCATTTTTTTTCCTTTGCAGGGTTTTATGAAACCATGCATATGGAAGTACAAGATTGCATGTAGAAATATGTAACACAGTGCATGACATATTGTGCTTGTTCAGCAAATGCCAGTTTCTCTGACACTAAATTTCATACTCCTGTTGCTCTCCCGTGGGAAGACATGCCATTACTGCATCATTTATACCTGTAAGTTGAAAAAAAGAGCCCGTCCTCTTGCTTTCTCACTTAAATTGGGGACTTTCTCCTTTTCTCTGTTTATCCATCCATCCATCCATTCTATTTACTCTTCATCAATTTATTAATTTCCTATTTACCAAACTGCATTACATTCTTCCTTCTTCAGCTTTTTTCTTTTCAGTCAAAATACTTAGGAGTTTTAGAAAGTGTTTATAAAAAACTAAAAATATATATATATATGAACATAAAAAGATTGAATTTCAAATCTTGGGCTTCTAATCACCACCAAAATATTTGGCTGCTACTACCCACTCCCCTATAGAAAGCTGGCCCTTCTTGAGGCACCTGAGTGGCTTAATCGGTTAAGTGTCCGACTTCAGCCACAGGTCATGATCTTGCGGTTTGTGAATTCGAGCCCTGCATCGGGCTGTGTGCTGACAACTCAAAACCTGGAGACTGTTTTAGATTCTGTGTCTCCCTGTCTCTCTCTGCCCCTCCCCCAATCGTGCTCTCTCTCTCTCTCTCTCTCTCTCTCTCTCTGTCTCAAAAATAAATAAACACACACACAAAAAAATTAGGAAGCTGGCCCTTCTTGAAAATGTCAGATGAAGCTGTAAACCCACCAATGGCTATTTTCTGCTTTCTATATTTAGATAATCCAACTAAAGTGGGAAAGTGGGATATCTAATAGGTTGGGCGTGTTAGACTAGTCAAGCAGATAGCTAAATCTCAATAGCTTAACCCAAACAGACATGCTTGGATAAGTATTCAGGTGAACAGAAAAATTTTACATCTAGCAGTCACTAAGGGACCAGGATCCATCTTCCTGTTTCACCATCTCACAGAGCCATGTCATAATGGATATCCAGCCAGAGAAGTAGTACAAAGCAATCCTGGAGGAGATACGCAACAGTTTATAATACCCTTTGTCTGACAGTGACCCCATCACATATGGCAAGGCATAGTCATATAGACACACCTAGCTACAAGGGAGGTGCCTAGTTACAATCCTATTACTGGAGGAGAAAGCAGAATAGAATTCAGTGAAAAGTGAGAGTTCAGTGACATGCTGTATGAAAGAGAGGCTATATTTCAACCATATTTTTGTTTACTCTAAAACAACAAGTTGCTAGTCTTCTGATACTTACCCCTTTTTGCTGAGGAGTCCCTCGAGGAATAGTGATTTATTCTGCCTGTTTCCCAATAGATAGCATGTTATTTGGGAATGTGGGTGGCATGAGTTGTAGAAGGGGGATGATCTTTCTTAATGTAATTTTAAATAACAGATCCAATTTAGTACAGCACCAGCAAAATATTCAATTAAAAACACATTATTAAAATAAAAATTAATGTTCTGTTGCTGAACTGCTTGGCTGAATGCACCAATTAAAATTTTTCTTATCTTCCCGACCTCCTCTCCAATCTCTTTGGGAAAGAAAAAAGACATACACACAAACACACACAAGTTTCTGACCAAATAAGTTGAGGTTAATGATGAACTCTGTCCCTGAAATATTGTAATCCTAAAATTACCTGCCGCATTTGAGACATGTTGTATGGCAAATTAGTGTTATTAAAAAAAATAATAATAATGCAAATGTCCAGAAGAAATCCTCATGCAGGTGGGCCTTATTCCTGCTGAAGCACTGGTGTGGGTTCATGCTCATGCTCACCTTGGTCTGCGGGTCATGTGCACCTTCCACAGTGCCTAACTGCCAAAGACCTTGTCCTTCTGTTTCTGGATTTTTCTTAACTTGCGAGGATTGCCCCTGTAGTCAAGAGGGATGGTTAGATGCTAATTCTCAGGTGGTATTCTGCTGGTCCCAGTGCTTTGCATCCTTTTAGGGTTGTGACCTTAATCCACAGAATATGATCTGGGAGCCAGTGGATTGGTTTGTCCATGTAGAGCATGAAGATGAGTTCCATAATCAGTCTCAGGTCCAGCTACTTGACCATCTTCTTGATGAAGCCCAGCTTGGAGAACTCCAGGATCATGACGTCCTCTGAGGGCTACTTAGTCCAGAGTTTTTCATGGGCTCAGGTGAAGTTGCCCATGATGCCATTCTTCAGATGCACATGATAAATGTCTCTGGACTGCACAGACATCATGAGGAAGTAATGAGGAAGGTTATGTTGTCATTTTCTTCTATTTAAACATTTTCTTCTCCACCTTTTGTTTGCAGAATATTTCATATCCAGGGTCCCTTGATATCACTTACATATAAATTTGTTCTATCAAATCCCTTTCACCTCTCGAGAATTCTACTTCAGGGCATGTTTTTTAGTATTCATCCAACTTGTGGCAGTTCCATTCTCCTCAATATCTATGTTTGGATATAATAAATAAGGTATTTTTTGAAGCAACAAGTTTCCTGGTTTGATCCTGCTGACATTTCCCTTCTTCCTTTAATCTTTTATCTTTCAGTGAGTTAGTCTTTCTATTTTAATGGAAAATTCTGTCAAATTTATTAGTAAAGGTTTATATTCACATCAACAGTGATTGTACCTCCACTAATGCACAGCAGTGGTAATATGCAAATGATCACAGCAATTGCTGTGGACTTGCAAACTAGCGTTCTCATTTGTGTGCATCTGCACTCGCTGATTGATACTTGTTTTGTGAATGTACTAAAGTCAAGTCTCCCTTGTTTTAAAAAAACTCTAGGCCTTCCAAAAAACCAGATGGCCAGGATGGTACCTGTTTGAACTGTTTTTAAAATGGAGTCATAACCTAAATTTCTAAAGCAATCCTATTTGTTATGCTTTGTGATGAGGAAACAGAAGGTGAGAAGCTTGTTATTAATTTTTTTTTAAATGGCAGTTGTAGGGGCGCCTGGGTGGCGCAGTCGGTTAAGCGTCCGACTTCAGCCAGGTCACGATCTCGCAGTCCGTGAGTTCGAGCCCCGCGTCAGGCTCTGGGCTGATGGCTCAGAGCCTGGAGCCTGTTTCTGATTCTGTGTCTCCCTCTCTCTCTGCCCTTCTCCCATTCATGCTCTGTCTCTCTCTGTCCCAAAAATAAATAAACGTTGAAAAAAAAATTTTTTAAATGGCAGTTGTAGACAGCTCTCAGGAATGGTCTCTTGTCACATTGTAGTTTATGGAATAAAAAGCAGTAAATTCATAAGAAATTCTGTCTGGAATGATCCAATGATATGCATAAAGACAGGTGCATACACAAACATATAGAACATATATACAAACTGAACATATACACACCTGGATACAAAGATACCTGCATAGAAAGACACACCCCACATCTTTTTTTTCCCAACTAGAAAAAAAAATTAGAAAGAAAATTAGAGGAAGAGGTCTTCAAGGGTAATTCTGAGGCTATATTCTGGAGCTGCTTCATTTTTCCACACGTTTAAAATTGGGCAGATATCTCCTTGGTGGTAATTTTCATTGAGGCAACAGCTTGGAGAACATAGTCTTTCATTCTAGGAAACTTGTACATTTGGTGCAGAAGCAACATTCTGTTACAGGAAGCTGTGCCACCAGAGGCTAGGAAGGCTTCCTGGTCAGTCTCCCATTCACCACAGGACGCATTTCAGTCCCTAAAACAGACTTACCCATCCTGAACCAATGTTATCAACAACATTCAGTTTCTCTATTTGGCCATTTGTAAAGCGTTAAATTATACCTTTCTCAGGAGGTGGCTCAATTATTTAACTGATAATTGAATTACTGTAAGTGAATGCACCTTACTCTTATACTTGATAAAATTTAAAAAGAAAACACTTCATATGAAGGTTTTATTTATGAAGATTTCACTTTTGAATATGGCTTATATTAGACTGTCGATAAACAATAACTCTTAAAAAAAAAGCTGTATGAACAGATTGCTCTCCCAGTGGGAATGAACTCCAAATATCAGGGAGAGGGATGACCTAGAATCTTGAAAAGCTGAAACATTCCCAGGAGGAGGCAGATTCTCAGGTATTTTTCTTCTACTTTTTGCATAGCTTCTCATCCCTGAGAAGTGCACAGTAATGAAATAGGTCAGCATGTGGAGAGATATTAAGGAGGTGTTATCTGCCCTGTGAATCATGTCATTCACTGCTTTATGTTCCTCTAGAAATGGAGGAGAAGCAAGAACTCATTAGAGCAAATCAGACCCAAATTTACAAGCATGTTTTGACTCTTTAGTGATGGATTCAGCCTGGAGCTCTGCTTTAGGTTGGCAGGATGATAGAGGTCAGGGCTGGGGAATGGCAAAGGGGAATCAGCATGCACCCTCTCCTTCTTATACATCATTTATAATTCACCCGTGCTTCAGATGTCTGTCTTTTCATTATACATAATACTGGGTAAGTGTTGTCTGGGATAAAATCAAGCCTGAGTTACAGGTACTGCTTTCAAGGACCTGGCAGTCAGGAAGGGACAAGGAGAAATTTTAATGTCCAGATTTAATTTGAAGGAATATGTGAGTTACGGTTGTGTATATATCTGACTCAGCCTCTGACATTTATCCAAGGGCTTACTATATGAGACACTGTGCCTGGATTATCTCATTTCATTCTTACAAAAATCCAGTGAGATGATTATATACTAGGTTCCATTTTGCAGATAAGGAAGCTGAAGTAATGAGCACAAGGTCATATGCTTTCTCCATATAATGTCTTTTAACTTTCACGTGTTTTGCACACATTTGTCAGAGAAACCTTCTTAATATTGCTTTGATCTGGATTTAACTCCTTACTGACTTTCCCACTCATCTCCAGCTGTTATGGATCTGAGACCCTAGTGTCAGAGTCCTACTTTGCTGCGTTATTGGCCTCTACTCTCTCACAGGAACCAACAGGTTTTGCCTTCTTCTATTGCTGTTTCTCCATATAACTTAAACTTTCAGGTGTCTGAGCCTTTGCTCCCACCTTGTGAATTCCTTGGTTTCTGTGGAATTGGGGTCTAGTCTTCCCGCTTCCACAGGGAGGAAAGGTCAGTCAGAATGGCTATGTCTCTGCCATCGCATCTGCCATTTGTTCAGCTTTTATATCAGGCTGTCCTTTTCCGACATCTTTTCCTGAACCACACGCCATCTTCTCAAGTTGGCTGTCTATGTTAATTTTTTAGGGGTACCATCACAATGTGCCACAAATGGAGTGGCTTAGACAACAGGAATATACTGCCTTACAGATCTGGAGGATGGAAGTATGAGGTCAAGATGTCAGCAGGGTTGGCTCCTTACAACGACTGTATGGGAGAGGCTGTTCCATGTCTCTTCTCTAGCTTCTGGTTGTGTGCTGGAAGTCTTTGGCTTTCCTTGGTTTATAGAGGCATCGCCTTGGTCACTGCTTTCATCTTCACATGGTGATACCCTTGTGTGTATGTGTGAATGAAACTCCCTCTTTTGATAAGGATACCTGTGTAGGAGTGCTGAAAACACTGACTCCATCTTTGACCCTCCATCTGACTCATGCCCAAGAAATGACCTCCCTGGTGGTTACCTGTTGCAGGCCTCCAGGAGGTTAACATATGTCGTGACCTGATCGAGGGAAGGTTTGTTCTGCTCTCCCCTAAAGTGGCACATGGAAGCCTCTACCTTAGATAACTAGTAAAGATCTCTGTCTCACAGTTGGTGCCACTTTGGATAACTACCCTTTGACCTCACTGTAATCCCCTTCATTCTATTATGGTCTGGGCAGGGCAGAGAATGGGGGCAGAAAGGAAGCACACAGCTGCCATGGATAGTCCTCTGCCAGTTCTGCCTGTCAGTAAGTTATCTTGAATAAAACTCTACAAACAGTATGGAGTGGCTTGTGTTGTTTTTTGATCTCAAAGTGCCTTCTCAGTCTAGAGTATAATTTACTGTCCCTCCTCCATCTTCTAATAACTAGTCATGTTAGATTAGGATTCACCCTGATGACTTTATCTTAACTAAATACATCTTCAATGACCCTATTCACACATAAAGTTACATTTAATGTACTGGGGGTTACGACTTCAACAAATGGATTTTGGGGGACACATTTCTACTCATGGCACTGCCCCTTTATTTGTGTGGTGATCTGTTATGGCTCCCTCTGATTTACTTTGCAACCACTGATTTCTACATTTTTATACCTTTGTTACTGTGGGCAACATCTGGGAACCTCTGAATCATGGTAGGCATTTGAGAGAAGAGAACAGTTAGATCCAATCCTAGGGTGAGTCAAGTCTTTTAGCCCACATCCAAGCAACTGCTTCACAGCTCAGGGCTCAGTTGAAAGCAAAGAACATTCCAAGTTACAATTATTAGAAGGGGATACTTTGCAAAATTATTTTTTCATGCTGTTTTTTTGCATCTTAATTATGAATTGATGCATTGGGCTCTAAAATGTCTGCAGAGTTACAGCCTAATCATATAAGATGAAGTATGGCTGAATAGTAGAGCTGGAACCAAGGAAAATGTCATTAAATCCTTCCAAATGTCATCAAGACAGTTTTTTGGATCAAATTAGATGGATTAAATGTTTCCTTCCTGTATCTAGAACAAAAGTGCAAAATACAGCTTATCAGTGTCTCTTTGAGTTACCATGTAATTCTACAAACACAACACTTTACCCACATAACCCATCACAGGGCATTCACAATAACATTAGGACTTTGTAGGGACTATAAAATTTGGCCTGTTAAACCAATGAGATATTTTTAGCTTTTGTGGGATGTCACTGTGACTGTGTATAAGAATCGCTTTGTCCTTTTACATTTCAAACCATTTTTAAAGGTTAA
The DNA here is from genome assembly GCF_022837055.1 of Prionailurus viverrinus. NCBI lineage: Eukaryota > Metazoa > Chordata > Mammalia > Carnivora > Felidae > Prionailurus > Prionailurus viverrinus. Next base: position 96,874,295 of record NC_062569.1, read on the forward strand.
GTAGAGAAAAACCTGTTTTTGAGCCAACATTCAGAAAACATTTTAAGATTGTTTTGAGGTTTTTTTAGCTAAATTGTACAAATCTGCTCTGATTCCAAATCCAATGGAATCTCATTCAGTATTTACTAGTAATTAGAAATAAATAATATTTTAAAATGCCAAAGGAATAAAAAACAGGAAAGAATGAGAGTTTTGTCTTTAGAGTAAGTATATTAAGATTATGAAGGAAAAGTCCAAAGTTTGTAGGTAATTGGTAGAGAATGAGGACTAAATAGACTTTTAACTACCTTTAATTTTAACCATTTGTATTTTATTTCCTTGTTCTGTTATTTGCTATGGAACTATGGAAAGTATTTGAACTTTTAGGTGTGCTGAATCAATCCAGTCCCCCACTCACCTGTAGAAAATCACTGAAATTGTTGGTCAAAATGCTAAGGACTAACTACCTTGTTTTAAACATAATTTAAAAAGTCAAGCTTATATTTTGAAATATCAGTATCTTAGATTTAGGTTCCACTAATACCATTTATTCCCATGAGTGCCAATTGTTTTAATCAGAGCTTCCCAATACTTTATTAAATTTAGCTGAAGTTGGTCTACAGAGCAGTTTGGGAGATTTTGACATTTCCTGTCAGAGATTTAAGGTGTCACTATGACAGGGACATGAAAAGTTGGCAACACAGACAGAAATAGGCAGTGGCTTTTAAGCTTTTGTGTCAAAAGAAACCAAGCTAATAATATTGGAAAATAATGGGTATGAGAAGAGGATTAGGGGAAAGGAGATCATAGCATAAGTAGATAAGGACACCCTGGAAAAATGACAAAGGGCTGAGGGAACTTCCACAGAACAAGACAGGACAGAAGTCTTAGAGGAATGCAAAATGACATATCATGTGGCTTTATGAAAAACAATGTCAGATTATTATAATTTTAAAAGTTTTCATACATTCAATTAATAATGAAAAGATTTAAGTACTCTTTACAATTATAGAAAAGTAAGTAAGTAGTCCTTTTTTTTTTCCATTGTTGAAATGAGTGCAAGATACCACATTTCTCCCAAGTTGCAAAGGGTCTCTTCAGAAAATAAATGGGCTGTTCAGCAGTCATTTAAAACTTTTCAATTGCAGAAGAGAGGGGAGAAAACAAGGAGAAATTCAGAATTGATAAAATGTCATGAGGAAGATGAAGACAGGGAGACAAAAATTTCCCAAAGGCATGTTTTAGTCAGGGAAAAAAGTCATGTTCTTTAAACAACTTTTTATGATTTTTTATTATAATTCATGATTTAAAAATAATTGTTAGCTATTAAAGGTTCTTTGGGGACATGTTTTGTATCCTTTCTATCAAATTTTATTATCTTGTAGTATATTCTGTACTCAGTATTTAAAAAGCAAATTCTTTAACATAGATTTTCCTTAGATTTCTTACCTATAAATGTAGGTAATACATTCATACCTGTTAGTGTTGATTGAATGGATTGTTAACTTAAAAAAGCTTCAACACAATAAATACTCATTGAGGAATGTGGGTTTGCTATTGCTATCCATAACAATGAAGTAATTTTTGTATGAATTAAATGAACAGAAAATATTGCCACCTTGTTCTAAATTGAATGTGATAGTTTGTGTGTATGTGATAGCATCATTTGTATTTTGGGTTGTTTGAGGATGTAGTAAAGACATTTTAAACCTGTACTTTAAAATTTTAATGCAGTATCTCGTCTAAAAATGATTTTCTAACTGTCATCTTTTGTGTATTTTAAAGGCTGTTTTACAATGCAGTGTATATCAAAGGTAGTTTGAAAAGGCCTCTGTAGGAATATGATAGAGCAATGTAAGGAAATATATAAATATGCACACACATACACACAAGTGCATACACACACACACACACACACACACACAAGAAACTACTAAAATATCTCACCACTAACAATGTCTTTTTACCTTTAAATATTTTTTTAGTCTATTTTCAAAACAAATATTTGAATAGTGGTAAAAATTCATTGGTAAAGGCAGTCATGTTTGTTGTGCCAAAAAAGTTTGAAGTAGAATTTTTGATTCTGAGCTCCTCTAGGATAAGGATTAGATGTTACTCATCTAGAATATTCCCTGGCTCATAGTAGGCACTAAACACATTATAAATCAATCAATCAATCAATCAATGAATCAATCAACTGGTACATGAAAAGAAGAATTAAAAGCAAAAAGCTAGAAAAGAAGAGAACAGTACATATCCTAACTTTCCCACCAATTGTTTTTCTTTTTACTGCTTTGACAGGGAGATCTTGGGGTGATGTATTTTTAGAATTCTGAGAAACTGTTTTGTAAGCACAAAACATGTCACGCTGAAGAGTATAGTGATATTTGGCAGCTTAGAAGCCTGGTGTACTTTGATACTTTGAATCAAAGGGTTCTGAAAAGCAAATCTAAGCCCACAGTCACAGAGCAAATCAAAAGGCTGTAAGAGGACTCAATAAAAAGAAAACACACATTTAATTATTTTTTAAAAAATATTAGACTATATGTTAAAAATATAGACTACATATGTAAATCTTAGAGTATAATCCCTAGGATGGCAGAGACATTCTTCACCCTTCTGATCTTGGCCGCTACATAGCTTCGTGCGTGTATTTTTTTTATTACTTCGATTTTTGTTGAATGACCTAATGAATTAATTAATGATATTGCAAAAGGTTAAGGAGTTAGGAGTCTATAGGCTGATAGAAAAAAGGATTGATATTAGTAAATTCAAGTTTGTGCACAGAAAGATATGAAAGGAGTTGGGTGGATATGAAGGAAGAGTAAAAAGGTTACAGATTCCAAGGGTAATTAGAAATCGCATTGGGTATGGAAAGCAGTCTTTAGCTAAAGGTTTGTCCATATTGAGGCTCATTTTCTCTAACCAAAAAGTGTTTAAGCAATTTGGGAGAAAGGGAAAATTTAAAAATCACGGCGAAAGCAAGTTATGTATTATGTTCCTCTGCAGACCTCATAAAAGAGCAATTTACTCTTGCATGTTCTCTAAATGTTTGTAAAAGAGAATGTTTTATGGGCAGACAGATTTTAGATTCTTTCCCATCTCTGAATCTTAACTAATTCACTTAAAAAACAAGAAAGCTTTGTATACCTGGCAAACTAAAAAGTCTTTTCTGCGGCGGGGGTCTTATGATTGGGCGATTTGAGTTCTGGGTTGGTCATTTTTAAAATTAACATAACTGAAAAAGCCATTAAGAGAAAGCAATTAGAACTCAAGTAAAGGCAAGACTAGTCAGATCTCAATTTCTCTACACTCTAGGCTTAACTCACTGGAAATGACTCACTGGCAATACCACAGACTGGCAAGTGACAACAGTTATATTATGGTCAAGAAATTGGGGCTTTTTCTTTCCACGATGAAAAGTTTTCACCTCAAGTTTGCAGCTTCACAGAAATAGATAATATCATCATTAGTATATGTAATAAGAATAAAAACCATAAAGATGTGGGGCTTTGAAGAATATTGGACTGATACTTTTGTTTTGCAGATAAGTATAAGAAGGATAAATGTCTTATTCAAGGTCACAAAGCTAGTCCAGGACAGAAATGTGAATAAAATTTAGGGTTCCTGATTTCTTTATGTAGCACACTTTTACTATATTATATACAAAAAACAAACAAACAAAAAGTTGAATATGTGGACAAAAAGAGAAGGATTTAGTTGAGGCAAGTCTTCAAATAGGTTTAAAGCAGGCCATTTATTGGAAATTCTAATTTTATGAGAACAGTCCTGATTATCACTATATCTTCAATAGGTTGTAGAGAATCTGGCACTTGGTGGGTCATCACCATATAAATTTTCAGCTGTGATTTATATATAATAATTTGCACAGATTTACACACTCAGTTTAATGAATTTTAGCTATTTTATGCACCCATGTACAGAACATTACCATGTACATGTAACCATGTATAGAATACAAATACTCTATATATGAGTCCTTTCTCAGATATATGCATTATGAAAACGTTTTCTCAGTCTGTGTCTTGCCTATACTTTTTCTTCACAATGTCATCTACCCTATCCCAGAAAGTTCCCTCATGTTATTTATGGTCAATCTCCTCTTCATTCTCTCCACCCACAGATGTGATCACTCTTAAATTTCTATCTCTGTAGATTAGTTTTGTATATTCTTGGAATAATGTAAATAATTAAGTCATATTTTTGTGGTTGGTTTTTCACTTCTCATAATGTTTCTGAAATTTATTTATGATTTTGCCTGTATCAGTAGTTTCTTCTTTTATATTATACAGTAGTGTTTATTGCATGACTATAACACATTTTCTTTATTCATTCTCTTGTTGGTGGGCATTTGTGTAGTTATGAATATGGAAGTTGCTATGAACATCCTTTTACAGTTCTTTTGGATATTCGGAATACATTTTCATGTATTTGTTGCCATTTGTATTTCTTCTTTGTGAAGTATATATTGAAGTCATTAACCATTTTGTCATTGGGTTTGTCTTTTTATTATTTGTCCTTTTCTTATTGCATTATAGGATTTCTCTAATATTCCGCATGTAAGTTCTTTGTCAAATGGATATATTATTTTTCTGATGTTTATTTATTTATTCTGAGAGAGAGAAAGAGACACTGTGAGCCAGGGGGAAGGGCAGAGTTAGAGAGAGAAAGAGAAAGAGAGAAAGAGAAAGAGAGAAAGAGAGAGAGAGAGAGAGAGAGAGAGAGAGAATTCTAAATAGGCTACACTCTGAGAACAGAGCCTGACATGGGGCTTGTTCTCATGACTGTGAGATCATGATGTGAGTCAAAATCAAGAGTTGGACACTTAACCGACTGAGCCACCCAAGTGCCCCTCAAATGGATATGTTATGAAAACTTCCTTGCAGTCTGTTTTTTGAGTATTTCTTAATGTTTACTTTAATGAGATACAAATTTTAATTTTGATGAAGTTTAACTGATCATATGTTTTCTTTTAGAGTTACTGATTTGTGCATTGTGGAATTCATCTTTGTCTACTCCCTAGGTTACAGAAATATTCTTATTTTTCTTCTATGCTTTACGAATTTAAGTCTAAGATTCATCTCAAATTAAATATTTTATTTATGGAGTGTAAGAGTTGAGTTGTTCCGCTTATTAAAAGACTTTTCTTTCCTCCATTGAATGAACATGATACCTTATCTGAAGATTAATTGACTTTATATGTGTGGGATTATTTCTGGACTTTGTTATTTTCTAATGATCTATATGTTAATTCTTTAAGTAAATTATTACACTCTGTTGCTTACTGTAGCTTTGTAATAAATCTTGGAAGTAGATAGTGTTAAGTCATTTAACTTTCTTTAAAAGATTGTTTTGATTATCCTAAATCCTTATTTTGATCCAAATTTTAGAATGAACTTGTCAATTATCTTCAAAATAGCCTGATAGGTATTACATTAAATTAAAAGAGAAAAAACATCCTTAATGTATTAATACACAGGCACAGCTCTTCATTTATTGGGGTCTGTTACATTTCTCAACAATGTTTTATCATTTTATTGTGGAGATGTTGCATGTTTTTAGTAGATTGTTTATGTATTTAGTATTTCTAATGATGTGAACTATTTTACTTTTTCCTAATATTATTGCTCGTGTATAGAAACACTTCTGATTTTTTGTGAGTTTGAATTCTACAGTGTGACTCAATTTACTTAGTTCTGGCCTTTTTGTAGATTCTATGAAGGTTCTCTCTATATATAATTATTTTGCTTGCAAATTACACAGTTTTAATTCTTTTATAACATTAAGCTTTTATTTATTTTCCCTACCTCATTGTACAGAAGGGAAACTCTAGGAAAATACAAAATAGAAATGATGAGAGAGGACATTCTTCTTTCGGAGAGTTGTGGAAAGGCCGTATTTCTACATCTACTGAGATGATTATATGCTGTTTTGAATTATTCTGTTTGTATGGTGAAATATGTTAATATATTTTTTTTTAAATGTTGAACCACATTTACATACCTGAGATAAAATCCATCTGTTCATGATGTATGACTGTGTGTGTGTGTGTGTGTGTATGTGTATTTGTACTCAGTGTCTTTCTGTTTTTAAGATTTTGCATCTGTGATCATATTAGATCTTGGTCTTTAGTTTTTTTCTTATATTTGCCAAGTTTTGGTATTGACTATATTAGTTAAAAAGTGTTTCTTCCTCCTTCAGTATCTGAAGGAACTTATGTAGAATTGGTATTATACCTTACTTAAACATTTGATAAAATTTCAATAAAAACATTTAAGCCCATAATAACTTTGTAGGAAAGTTTTTGATTATGAACTCAATATATGTTGTAGTTATGGGCTATTTAGTTTTCCTGTTTCTTATGATGTCAGTTCAGATAAGTATATTGTTCAAGGAATGTGTCTGTTTTATCTAACTTGTAGAATGTATTGGTATAAATCCTTTTATTTTTTTGTACAATCTCTAGTAATGTCCCTTTTCATTCTTGATGTCACTTGTATTTTCTCTTTTTTCTGGATAAGTCTTGTTTAGAAATTTGTCAAGTGTATTCATCTTTTTAATGATTCCACTTTCAACATTTTGATACCTGTTGTTTGTTTTATATTTTGTTTTCTGTTTTTGTCTTCATTATTTTTTTGTATTTACCTTGGGCTGAATTTGTTGTTTTGTCTAGCTTCTAAAGTAGAAATTTTGGGGGTGCCTGGGTGGCTCAGTCATTTGGGCATCTGACTCTTGGTTTGGCTCAGGTCATGACCTCTCAGTTTGTGGGTTAGAGCGCCACATTGGGCTTTGTGCGGATGGTGCAGAGCCTGCTTAGAATTCTCTGTCTGTCTTCCTCTCTGCCCTTCCCCTGCTCTCTCTCTTTCTCTCTCAAAAAATAAATAAAGCAAAAAAAAAATTTTTTTAAATAAAGGTGAAGTGTTGGTTACTTATTTAAAAATAATTCTTCATTTCTGCTATAAACATTTAAGCTATAAATACCCCTGGTGCAGTTTTAGTGAACCACACAGATTTTTATGTACTATGTTTTTATTGTAATTCATCTTGTACTCTTTTATAATTTTGTTTGATTTCTTTTTCGTCCTATAGGTTATTTAAAAATTTGTTATTAAATATAGCTTTTAAAAATTATTTTCTAATTTGATACCATTGTATCCATAGGATATATTCCATATGATTTTAATTATTAAGCATGTTTGAGACTTTTTTTATAAGTAGTAGGTAGTCTGTTTTGGTGGATAATTCATGCGTACCTGCAAAGACTGTACAGCTGTTGGGATAGACATATATATATATATATATATACATACAGTTGTTGGGTGATGGTTATATAAAAACTCTGGACACAAAGGTGGACTTGTCATCTCCATATAATCTGTCAAGTTTTGCTTCGTGTATTTTCAAATCTCTTTTATTGGGTACATTCACTTTTTGAATTGATTATGACTTCTTGATGTATCAACCTCTTTACAATTAGGAAATATTTCTTTATTTCTCCAGTAATATTCTTTCCCTTGAAATCACCTTCGTCTGAAATTAAGATGTCCAACCAATTTCTCAATCTTAGTGTTTAAATACTATCTTTAACACAATATATCTTAATCATAAAATTATGTCTTAATCTTAGTATTTTAGTGGTATTGTTTTTACACATTTACTTTCAACTTCTCTCCCTTTACACATAAAATGCATAGAATTGTGTCTTTTTAATATAATCTTATTATCACTGACTTTTACATTGGATGTTTTGTTTATTACCATTTAATGTATAATTATTAATATACTTTTGTTTTAATCTCCTGTCTTCATGTTTGGTTTTTCTTTATCTCATTTTCTTTATCTCATTTAATAACATATCTCTGTTTTTCTTTCCTTCCATCTTTGAGTTATATCACATTTTTTTAAATTTCATTTTCACTCCTACTTTTGGTATTTAGATTTATAGCTTTGTGTTGTAATTTTATGGTTTATATAGAGCAGTGATGTCTAAAATAATTTATCTGATGGAAATCTCCTCTATCTGTTCAATCAAACATGGTGGCCACCAGGGATATGTAGTTACTTCACACTTGAAATGTGGCTAGTGTAACTTTAGGAGCTGAATTTTTAATTTTATTCCATTTTTATTAATTTCTACCTAAATTTAAATATCAGCATGTAGCCACTGACTACCCTTGTGGGAAGTATAGGCTTAGAGTTTACAATATGAATCTTAGACTCATTGCAGTGTACACTCAAATAATCTTATGCTATAACACATGCAGTTTAGTGGGGTTTTTTTTGCTCTCTTCCTCTCCTTTGTGCTCTTGATTTTGTATATTTTAGTTCTATACTACATATGCTAACAATCTCTAAATACATTCGGTATTGTTATTACTTTTCTGTTTTTTAAAGTGTATTTATTTGTTTTGTGAGAGTGAGGCAGAGAGCAAGGGGGAGAGAGTAGGTCGGGGAGGGGAAGAGAGGGAGGGAGACAGAATCTCAAGCAAGCTCCAAAGAGTCAGCCTGAAGCCCAAGGAGGGCTTGAACCAAGAGATCATGACCTGAGCAACAATCAAGAGTCTAACACTTAACTGACTGAGCCACCCAGGTGCCCCTTTTATTGCTTTTATTTTAAATGCTCTGCAACCTTTCAAAAATATACATAGACTTAAATACAGATATAGACTGAAAGGTCTTTTATATTTTCCCAGGTATTTACTATATTTTATGCCTTTCATTCATTCTTGCAGATCTGGGGTTCCATTTGGTATCAGTTTTCTTTAGCTGAGTGTCTTGTAGTACATTGCTGCTGAGGTAAATTCCCTAAGGTTTTGTTCTCTGAAATTACTTTATTTCCCCCCTTTTTTGGAAGAAGAGATAGATCTATATATAACACTCCTAGGTTGACTTCTGGTGTTTTGCACTTTATATTATTGCCTTGTGCAATAATCAGCACGTTGTTCCATTGAAGATAGTCTATTTTTTATGGACTCATTTTAAATTATTAAAATTTGTTTTCAGCAATTTAACTATGAAGAGGTGTGTTTTGCTTTGTCGCACTCTGCATGGGGTCCACTGAATATCAGATATGTGTTAACACCTTTCAATCATTTTGAATTATTCTCTGCTCTGTTTCTTTAAATACTTTTTTTTATCCTTTTCTCTATCTTCTTTTTCTACAGTAATCATGGGTTTGATATTGTCCTTCAGATCTCAAACGCTTCTCTATTTTTAAAAATTATTTGTTTATTTTACTATATATGTATAGTTATTTTTTCAGCTCTTTTTTTAATATATGAAAATTGTTGTCAAATTAGTTTCCATACAACACCCTATATTTTCTTTATATATATATATATATATATATATATATATATATATGTAGCTTTAGTTTTGATATCTTCTATTGATTTGTTTTGTTTATTTTAAACATGAAATTTATTTAAACAACAAAGTGCTTGACTTGAGTGGAAAACTATCTAGGATTTATTTCCTTTAGAGTAATTTGTTCGTATTTAAGACAGATCACCCTACATGTTACAGCTATGTACAAAAATGTTATGAAATATTCCTTGGGTTTATAGTGATAAATGTAAAGCATTAAAATTCTCTAATCAAACAGAATATGCAAGTTTTTATATTGTTCTTTTTTGTTTTCTTATGAGAGCAAAAATAGCTTACTAACACATGAAAATAAGAGCTGAATGAGCATGTCACGGATGGAGATTTTTTCCATATCCGTGGCATTTCCCCAATATTTTTCCCCATCCCATCTCAATTTGGTATTGATCAAAATATATCATTGGTCATTAAGTTAAAAACTGCAATATGCTCATGTACATACACACAAGTTACTTTATGTGCAGCAAAGGAATGGGGAAGGGGAAAATGAAAGAATAGAGAAAACTACACTTTAGTCGTCATTATGTGGTGGAAGCAGACAGTGATTTTCTTTCTTTCTTTCTTTTTTTATTTTTTAAAAATGTTTTTAAATGTTTTTATTTGTTTTTGAGTTAGAAACAGAGAGAGTAGGAGAGGGGCAGAGAGAGGAAGACACAGAATCTGAAGCATGCTCTGAGCTCTGAGGTGTCAGCACAGAGCCCAACACAGGGCTTGAACTCATGAGCTGTGAGATCAGGACCTGAGCTGAAGTTGGACATTTAACGAACTGAGCCACCCAGGTGCCCCAAAACTTCAGTTTTCTAGTTGAGGTTGTAGTCTTGGTCTGGAGGAAGAGTTCTGGAATTAAGTGGCAGACTCCATTTTTTCGTAAACACCTCCTGTCTGCAGCAGGAACACATCAATTATATCTTTATGCTCCATCTCTAACTGTGCAGGAGTGTTTGTTTCATTGATTGACTGCTTGTCCCTTTGGCATCTGATCTGCCTCATTGACAAAGCTCATTGACAAGCCGGTTGTTCACAACAGGCTTTCATTAGTTTACTAAATGCACTGTGCCTCTTAATCTTAAATAGCACCACAGAACCATCCTGACCCACCACCTTCAAATGAACATGATCATTGTTCCCTCTCTTGACTCCTTCTATGGGCTTTTCATCTGCCATGGTGTGTGCCACATTCTCCTCAGCTGCTGCCTCACAGAGGTACCAGGCCTTCACTTGAACGAGCACACACAAGGAGTACCAGGAGCGCTATTGACCTGTCTTCAAGGATACTAATTATTTTCAGATTCCAGTCTGGTGTTAAATTTGTCTAATAAGTGCTTAATCTATGATATTGCATTTTTTTAATAGAGAGTTCAATACATTTTTCTTTAATATAATCATGTTTCGGCTAAAATCCACTATCTCTTTATTCATATTGGTCACCTTTTCTACTTGCTCCTTTAGATTTTTTTGTTATTTTATTTAAAATCTCTGACAATTTTGGGGTTCCTGGGTGGCTTAGTCAGTTAAGTGTCTGACTTCAGCTCAGGTCATGATCTCACCATTAGTGAATTCAAGCCCCTAGGGTGGGCTTTGTCCTGATAGCTGAGAACTTGGAGCTTGCTTCGGATTCTGTGTCTCCCTCTCTCTCTGCCCCTCCCCCACTCAGACTGTCTCTGTGTCTGTCTCTTTCTCTCTCTCTCTCTCTCAAAAATAAATAAACAGTAAAAATTTTTTAAATCTGTTAATTTCAACATCTGGGCCGTCTCTGGGTCTGCTTCTCTCCATGTATTCTCTTTTTGCTGTGATTTACATATTTTATTTGTCATGTAAATTTTATGGCACTAATGATATTTTGTGTAAGAAAACAGTAGAAATGCGTATAAATCGCATGTATGTCTAGAAAACAAAAGTCTATGCTAGAGAGCTAAATAAATCTGGTCTCTAGTTGAGATGTGTTTGGTCTTTGTTGTAGCTTTAGTTTGACCACAGGCTTTAAATGTTTGAAAGTGGAATTAAAATGAAACCCTGCAGATTTGGGGTTGAGCCCTAGTGATATCCATAGATCTCAATGCTTCTCTGCCCAAGTCCTAGCTTTCTAAAACATGAAGATCTCTGCTTTTACAGCACTTTCAGCTCTTCATATTTCTAAGGAGTTTTCTTTGCTCTCCTCCAGGCCTAATAAGACTTTGTATGCCCAGGAAGATCTTTCCTCTGAAGAATGCCTTAGAGAAGCCCCACTCAGAACCCTGTTTGTCTGCAGCTCTTAAAAGCTGAAATCTGGAGTTGGAATTCATCCCTCTCTGCTCTCCACTCCTGCCTTCAAGCCTGTGGAGAACTGCCCCTGAGCAGTCAGTAAAGACCCAGGCAGTAGAATTAGTGAGTGAGTGCAGATTCACTCTACAACTACACTAGAGTCTCAGAAGTCAAATGTTTCTTGGCAGCCCACATAGAGGCCTTAAAATTTTGTTAAGAAGGAACGCCTGACTGGCTCAGTTGGTGGAGCATTCAATTCTTGATCTCAGGGTCATGAATTGAACCCCACATTGGATGTAGAGGTTGCTTAAATAAATAAACTTAAAAAAATCTAACTTTCTTCTTTTGTTAGTATTGTTAAGGAGTCTGCTGATTTCCTGTCTATGGGGAATTTTTTCTTTTCCAGCTAGTCAACCAGGGAGGAGAGTAGATTCATATGTCATTTTCTTTCAAGGGTGCCTGGGTGGCTCAGTTGATTGAGTGACTGACTCTTGATTTCAGCTCAGGTCATGATCTCTCAGCTGGTTGTGGAATTGAGCCCCATCTAGGGCTCTGTGCTGAGTGTGGAGCCTGCTTGGGATTCTTATTCTTTCTCTGCCCCCTCTCCTGCTTACGCACACTCTCTCTCTCTCAAAGTAGAAAAAAGAAATAATAATAAATAAAAAATAAAGATTATTTCAATGTCACTTTTCTTAGGAGTTCAGGAAAATATTCTGTACCTCACATGATTTGTTTTGCTTGGTATGGTGAGAGTTTTACTCTCTTATAATTTCCTAGTTAATAACCAGAGGTGGAACCATCAGTCAACATATTTGCTAATGTGATGAAGGGAAGTAGAAGAGCCGGCTCTCCTGTGTTAAGTTTTCAAATTCTAGATCTTTTCCTAATTTGCTCCTTTCTATATTCTTAAGAAAGTTGTTTCGTTTTTAATTTTTTTAACCATGTCTGTTTCCTCACCTTTAAAAATGGAAGAGTAATAAGACCCAATTTATAATTTTTTGGTGAGGATTAAATGAGTTATATATAAAAAACTTAGAATGACGCCTGAAACATAGTAAAAATTATATGAATGCCAGTTTTTATTTTTAATTGGAATAGAGTTTTCTTCAGAAAGCATAGAATGTGTTCAAAAATCTCAGCAAAACAGAGAAAGGATCAAGATAACCCCTCACACACATTTTGTAGAAGATGGAATTAAAAACTACCACCAATTATTAAAACAAAAGATAACTCCATAGAGTAGCGTGTAATCAACCTGAATAACATTTTCAAGTTACTGGTGAGTTAGGTGCTTTATCAGTGGAATCAGGCCCTTAGTTAAGTGGGGAAGAAAATATGCTGTTACATAAATTAAAATAATTGGAGGGGTAATCATCCCCTTTGGCATTTAGATATACACAATCACTGCTGGTCTGTATACCTCCTGGAGTTGATGAAATACCCTACAGTCAATGCACAGTGGATTCTCTTACCTTTTTTTATGCCTCCCCTCAAGAAGCACTGGCCGACTATGCCTTGTTCTCAGCTCCTGAGATTGTCTATAAATGAAAGAAATAAGCTTCGGAGACCAGATGGAACATCTTTTTTAGCCTCCAATTTTTCTTTTTAATCTCTCTCTCTCTAAAGTATTTGCCTCTTCAAAATCTCTCCTCTTATGTCTCATTACCTTTGTGATATCTTCCAGTTACCTTCCTATTTTCCTCCTCTTCGTTCATCTCATGTAACTCAAGCCAAAATAACTAAAAATAGTAATAATAATGATAATAATAATAGTATGCCATATAATACCTCTTGTAGATTAGGGAGATCAATGCATGATATTCTTTGGTAAGTATATCTTTTTTGTTGCTTTCTGTTTTGGGGGTGGTTGGGTGGCTGTACATGGATCAAACCCAGTAAGTATGTCTTTTTATTAATAATTATTTTATTAAAAATTATTCAAGACTCCACAACTGTGGGAACATATCGATAATGAAAAGGGGTTTTAAAAGTTAAAAACAAAACAAAACAAAAACCCCAGAATCATCTAAATTAGGTCTAACCTGTCAAAATTGCAATCTGGAAAAACCGTGACTCTGATCCACAAACTCTTTAGAGACAGTCTCAGCTCTGTTTTCTTAGGTCTTCTCGGGCTACACTGGGTCTCTCCAATTACCAAAAACGTGATCAGCAGCAACGTTAGCATGTTTACTACCTTTGGGAGTATTGAAACACTCTTTCTCTCAACCTCATTCTCCTCTAATACCCCTAAACAATATACAACTCTGCCTAGCACTCTCAGTCTGTCTCTTTCAAAGAAACACACACCCAATGCTGAAAATAATGCAATACATCTATTCTGATGCACTTTTAGATCCTGTGACTGCTGGTTCAGGGAGATATTTTTAGACAAGGGGCTCTTCCAGTATAAACAACAACTTATATATAAGTCTGGCTCCATTCCTAATGAATTTGCCAAGAAACAAGGGTTTCCAGGATGTTGTATGTACATTTTCTGAAGGAAAAATTGAAAGTGGGCAACCTGTACTCCTTCCCATCTGCTTTTCTGCACTCTGCTAGGTGAGCAACCAATATCGGTCATAAGGTCTGTTCCACCTACCCTACTGATGGATTGTTTTCTCTTTGCCTTGTTTTCAAGGTTGATACTCTGAGCCAAACAGGCAGGCAGCTGTGGAGGACAGGAGCACAACTCTCAAATTCTTTAGCTAATTGCCAAAGGCAGCTGAGTTCAGGAGTCCCACCTGTTAGTGAGCAGCCAATTATTTATATGCTTATAAATCACCTTTTAAATATTAACAAGCCCTAATAAACCTTCGCTACTGATTACCATAGTAACTGACCATGTCACAAAGGAGAAGGAGACTACTGACATACGGACAATGGGTCAGTGGCCCTGTATCTCCTGGGATTGCCATTTTTACTCCTTCACATGAAACTATTATGTATAAGAACAACCAAAAATCACGATTAAGGGAGCATAGGACATGATGAAATGCCTGTTTCTCTTCTCCAGCCCAGGGAGTCTAAAGGGAATAGAATGGGTCCAACTCTCCATAAGCTATGGGAGCAAGCTGCCCGAACTTGTTAAGTGGAAGTTCCTATGTATAGCCATACAGCTGGTCTACTTAGGCCACCCGCTATCAGATATTTTATTTCCCAAAGCTTCCTGGGCTGCTGGGTTCCACCAGTCTAAAGAGATTTCCCTAATGCAGTTTGTTGTTGCAAATAGGTAAGATGCTACTTGTTGGATGCTCAGTAATATTTAGTGAGATGCAAGAAATGGTTTCAGATGAAAAAGAACAGATTTTTGCTCACAGCAAAGTGAAGGTACTTTCTCTCTTCTTTTAAAAGCACAGTGAGAAGGCAACCACCCGTGACCCAAAACTCTTTTTATAGTAGAGAAAGAAACCACCTTCTGCCTTGAACTGTTTTTTTCTAAACTAGATATAGGGAAGCTCACCACAAGTGGTATGGAGTATGAAATGACAGCTCAAAGAAGGTGATGGTTTCAGGGCATTAGTGAATAGTGACCTAATCAAGCAATAGAGAAATGTGATTGTAATCATTTTGCCATGACTGACCCAGAAATGGCTTTTACCATGATTTCTGAGAGATACTAGTGTTCAATAGAAAATTTAATTGACCATACTATAGAGAAGTTCCTTACCCTTCAGCAGGTGTTCAAACTGATACCTTTAACCTCCGAGCTGCCTACTCTAGGGCAAAGAGCATGAGCTTTATATTAGGATTTCTTAGTGTCACTACCATTTATGTGCCTCCCCCAGCTTAAGGATCAAAGAAATGGATGTAGGTCTTCACAAATTGTTAGATTTTGATGACAGTTATGATGCCTGTTGTGCGGATATATTGTCGCCTCTACCTTGGGTGTTCCCTGAATTGTTTTTATTATGAAGGGAGTAGGGATGCAGAGGCTGCATGAGATTTGTTTTATATATCTATATATCTTTTATATACCTAACTGGATGTATGTATATGTTATGTTGGAGTTATGGAATGATGGGAAACTTGCCTTCTCCTGCCACTGTTACTTTCTAGGGATAGCATCTACTTCATGTTTGGCTCCTACTAGTCCTTCTTCCAATCTTCTATACCCACTAGACTGAATATTCAGATAGAGATTTAGAGTCTCTACAAAGGTGCAGAGATGAAATCAAGTCTTGGGTAGTATATTACAGAGAGTTGTCCACCAAATGAAATATTGTAGTATGCCTAGGGTGACTATATGAATAAAAATCCAGTGGGAGAGAAAATGTAGGGCTGATGAGAGGTCAAGGGTGGATCAGTTATGTTGAAAATGCTGTCAAAATTAAAGGCTGCAAAGAATTCCTAGATGAAAGGGCAATCAACCATGTGGATTGTAGAGAAAAGTTTATAAAGGAACTTAAGGCCCATTGGTCTTCTTCCATCAGGATGGTGGTGAGGTTGGCAAGGTGAAGGAGTAATTTGTAAGTGTATGCATGACTGATTTAAGAAGAACCAAGTCACTTGAAATACCAAGGGAAAGCAGGCAAATCACCCATGTAGATAGGGATTTAACACCCTCACTCCCCAGGCCTCCTCTTCATTTGAGTAGTCAAGTGGAAAAGGTGGAAACAAAAACAGGACTCCAACCCTACTTGTGCTTCTGAATAGGTCTTAGACATTGGCCAAGTTGTTTCTCATTTTGGGCTCCTAGATTTTGAGCCCCTCTCTATGTACTTTATAAGGATATATGAGCCCATACCAATATAATTAATGTGTAAATTTATGAAAGCGGAATGTCTCTAAATAAAATATTGCCTATGTGGAAGACAATAATATTACTAATGATAATAATGACCCCTCATATCTTTTGGCAGTGGCTTCATATTCTCAGAATTGATGAGAAAAAGATGTTCAATAAAATACATAGAGAAATTAAAACAAGATTCTCTAGACAATATTATAAAGTGCTGAAGGAAGAAAGGAGAGTAGGAAAATTTTTAGAAGAGACTACTTAGATGCTAACAGGATAGAAAGAGAATTAGAAGAGTTGGACGTAGAATGGCAGAAATATTTACTACATGAAGATTCTGGAGACCTGATTCTAAGTCTGGTTCTGTTACTAGCTGAGTAATCTAAACAAGTTGCTGAATTTCTTTCAGACTAGAATTTCTCATCCACTAAAAGATCTATTTTCACATGAAATTGAAAGTGGAAACTCCATGTACAAAAGAAACAGCTTAAAGTCTTGTTAATTTCATTGAAACCTTTCTTGGCATCCTCCTGCCTCATTTCTCACTGTGGCCTTGGGTAACCTGTTTAAAAATCTAAGATTTCTTAGGATCATACAATGAAAACCAGGGAAGTGGATGGCATCTGATGGGTTGCTTTTGAGATTAAAGCACTCCTAGAAAAGTTTGAAATCCCTTAAGAAGACAGTTGAAATGGATGTTAAAGATAAACTGAAAAAGGTAGCAGATTGTTGACTAAGCTTATTGTTGACTGACTGTTCTGTAAACAAACATCTAGAAGCAGTATTCGCTATAAAAGAAAGATAAGTTCATGGGGAAGTATTGTCCCCCTAATCAATACTCTTCTAACAAACTTTTATATAAGTGTTCAGTTGACACTTGAACAACTCAGGCTTTAAACTTTGCGAATACCCTTATACACGAATTTTTTTGATAAATATAGTACAGTGCTATAAATATACTTCTTCTCTCATGATTTTCTTTTTTTTTTTTAATTTTTTTTTCAACGTTTTATTTTATTTTTGGGACAGAGAGAGACAGAGCATGAACGGGGGAGGGGCAGAGAGAGAGGGAGACACAGAATCAGAAACAGGGTCCAGGCTCTGAGCCATCAGCCCAGAGCCCGACGCGGAGCTCGAACTCACGGACCGCGAGATCGTAACCTGGCTGAAGTTGGACGCTTAACCGACTGCGCCACCCAGGCCCCCCTCATGATTTTCTTAATAACATTTTTTTTCCTTGGCTTACTTTATTATAAGGATATAATATATAATCCATTTACTATATATATAGTATATAATCTACATAACATACAAAATATGTGTTAATTACCTGTTTATGTTATTGGTAAGACTTCTGTTCAACAGTTGGCTATTAGTAGTTAAGTTTTGGAGGAGTGAAAAGTTATATGAAGATTTTCAACTATTTGGGGGATACCCCTGACACCAGTATTAGGATCAACTGTAGTTGGAAGAAGAGCCCCAAAAATACTCCTGAGAATAACTTGGATCAGAAGACTGATCTTTGCATATTTATTAATGTCCAATGCAGTCTGATAAAATTTGTAACTCAGAGGAGTGAAATGCCCCAACACATCCCAGGAAAATGTTGTTAGAAATACTATCTTTGCCAGTTCTTATTCAATCAGGCTTCTTTGTTCCATTCTTTCCCCTTTTGCCTAATAAATCAGTGAAGTTCCCATAGGAAAATATTGAATGCAGTGGCCCACGCCTAGCGAGAGGAAGCTGGACAGACATCTGACCAGATTCATTCAGTCTTTTGCAACCATAAGTAAAGGAGGGTTTAGAGGGTGGGTGGGACAAGCGCTCCATGCTTTTGCAATGAAATCATCGTTTCCCAAAGATTTTTGCAAAATGCTAATCAACAGTGCTTTATACAAAAAGTTCACACAAATCTTTTCTGATTTTCAGAATAGCATTGTTACTTTTTGGGGGTTTCAAAGCTATTGGGAAATTCTAAATATTTTTACCTTTTCTCTAAGGCTGTAATTTCAATTTCCAGGTTTCTATTCACCCAGTGGTCTATACAGTTCCAGATGGGCTACATAGTTTCGAGAGGAAATGGAGAAATAAGTTTTGGCTGGGAAAACACATTTATATGATAGTCTTGTGACAGTTCTCATCTGTATATTGTTGATGCAGTAACAAGCCCATGAAACTACATGTTAAAATATATGTATTTTAATCTTGAGAGGTATTTTAAATCCTCTGAATTTTAGAAGTCTACTCAAATATTTCAAGTTTCTGTAACACCCTGTTTTGTTGGTTTTCAGATCAGATGCTTTCAGTAAGGATTATAAATCAGATAATTTGGCTGAAATCTCCCTTTGTTATACCCTTTTGTCATGATCTTGGAAAGTCAGTTTATTTTATGGCTGTTATCTGAAGGGGCCAATGAGTAAAAGGAACTGGCATTCTCTGTCTTTATTGAGGTATCATTGACATACAATATTATATGAGTTTCAGGTACACAACATAGTGATTCAACATTTTTATACATTTTAAAATGATCACCACAGTAAGTCTAGTTACCATCTGTCACCATACAAAGTTAATATAATGTTATTGACAATTCCTCATGCTGTTCATAACATTCCCATGACTTACTGATTTTATAATTGGCAGTTTGTACTTTTTTTTTTTTTTGAAAGAGAGAGCATGCTCTCACAAGTAGGGGAGGGGCAGAGAGAGGATCCCAGGCAGGCTCTGTGCTGCCAGTTCACCCATTTCACCTTCTCCTTCCTGCTTCCCCCTGGCAACCACCAATATATTCTCTGTGTTCATGAATCTGGGTTTTATTTTATTTTGATTTTTACATTCCACATGTAAGGGAAATCATGCAGTATTTGTCTTTCTCTGAGTTATTTCACTTAGTGTAATACCCTCAAGTTCCAACCATATTCTCTCAAATGTCAAGATTTCATTATTTTTATGGCTGAGCAGTATTCCATTATACATGTATATATGTATAGCCACATTTATATATATACATATATTTATATATATATACACATACATACATACATACATACATATATATACATACATATATATATAGCCCCATTTATATATATATAACGGTACATATGCCTCTTCAAATTAATGTTTTCATTTTCTTCAGATAGGTACCCAGTAGTGCAATTGCTACATAACATGTTACTTCTATTTTTAATTTTTATGAGGAACTTCCAAAGTGTTTTGTATAGTGGCTGTACCAGTTTATAATACTACTAACAGTGCATAAAGGTTCTCTCTTTACCACATCCTCACCAGCACTTGTTATTTCTTGTCCTTTTTTTTCTAATAGCTATTCTGACATGTTTAAGTTTATATCTCATTGTAGTTTTGATTTGCATTTGACTAGTGGTTTGTAATGACTAGTGATATTGAGCATCTTTTCCTTTGCCAGTTGGCCATAGTATGTCTTCTTCGGCAAAACGTGTATTCATAGCCTCTGGCCATTTTAAATTGGGTTATTTTTTGTTAGTGTTATTGAGTTACATGTGCTTTTTTTATAACTTTTCAATATTAACTCCTTATTGGATATATGATTTGCAGATATCTCCTTCCATCCATAATCCATAAAGTTGCCTTTTCATTTTGTTAATGGTTTCCTTCACTCTGAAAAAGGTTTTTAGTTTGATGTAGTCCCATTAGTTTATTTTTGCTTTGATGCCCTTGCCTTTGGAATCAGATGAAAAAAACAAAAACAAATAACATAACAACAACAACAAAAAATTGCCAACACTGATGCTAAGGACCTTACTATCTATGTTTTCTTCTAGGGGTTTGTGGGTTTTGGTGTTACATTCAAGTCTTTAATACATTTTATTTTTTGTAGATGGTATAAGATAGTAGTACAGAGTAATTCTTTTGCATGTGACTGTCCAGTTTTCCCGGCACCATTTATTGAAAGACTATTTTTCCCCACTGTATATTCTTACCAACTTTGTTGTAAATAATTGACCATATATGCATAGATTTGTTTCCATGTTTTCTATATTGTTTCATTGATTTATATGTTTGTTTCAATACCAATACCATAGTGTCGTCATTACCATAACATAATTTGCAATCAGGTAGTATAATACTCTGAATTTGTTCTTCTTTTTTAAGATTATTTTGGCTGTTTGAGGTCTTTTGTGGTTTCATATAAAGATTACAATTACTTGCTCTAGTTCTGTAAAAAATACCATTGGAGTTTTGATAACAATTTTGTTGAATATGTAAATTCTTTGGGCAATGTAGACATTTTAATAATATTAATTCTTTCAATGCATGAATCCAGAATATCTTTGGAGTTGTTTGTGTGTCTTCTTCAATTTCTTTCATCAGTGTCATAGTTTTCAGTATATAGATATTTCACTTCCTTGGTTAAATTTATTACTGGGTATTTTTTAATGCAATTATAAATGGGATTTTTTTTGTAATTTATATTTCTGATAGTTTTATATTAGGGTATAGAAATGCAAGAAATTTTTATATAGTAATTTGTTATTCTGATACGTCACTGAGTTCATTTATTAGTTCTGACATTTGTGTGTGTGTGTGTGTGTGTGTGTGTGTGAAATCTTTCCTGTTTTGTGTATAGCATCCTGTCATCTATAAATTGTGACAGGTTGACTTCTTTCTTTCTAATTTCTATCCCTTTTATTTCCTTTTCTTGCATAATTGGTGTTGCTAGCACTTCCAGTACTATATTGAGTAACAGTGACAAGAATGGGCATCCTTATCTTCTTACTGATCTTACAGGAAAAGCTTTTATCTTTTTACCATTGAGTATGATATTAGCTGTGGGTTTGTCATATATGACTTATAGTGTGTTGAAGCACAATCCCTCTATATGTACTTTGTTGAGATTATTTATTCTAATTGGATGTCAAATTTTGCCAAATGCTTTTTCTTCAATTTAGGATGAACATATGATTTTCATTTATCATTTAGTTAATGTGGTGTATTTGTTGATTAAGTTTTGAATGTTGAACAATCCTTGCCTCCCTGGAACAAATTCTATTTGATCATATGCATGATACTTCTAAAGTATTGTTTAATTTGGCTTGCTATTATTTTGTGTTGAGGATTTTCGCACCTATATTCATCAAGGATATTGGCATGGAATTTTTTTTGTGTGTGTGGTATCCTTATGTGATTTGGATATCAGGGTAGTATTGGCCTCATAATGAATTTAGTAACATTCCCTCTTCACGTTTTTGGGAGCCTTTGAGAACAATAGGTAGTAAATCTTTTCTGAATGTTTCCTAGAATATACCAGTGAAACTGGCCCTGGACTTTTGTTTGTTTGTAGAGTTTTGGTTATTGATTCAATCTCCTTGTTATTAATCTGTCTATTCAGATTTTGCACTTCTTCATTATTCAGTTTTGTAAAATTATAAATTTATTCTAGGTTATCTAAGTTGTTTGAAGTATTGTCTCATGATCCTTTCTATATCTTTCTTTGGTATTGATTACTACTTCTATCTAATTTCTGATTTTACTTATTATTTCAGCCCTCTCTAATTCTTTACGTGTCTAGTTAAAGATTCCAAAATTTTGTTTACTTTTCAAAAAAAAGTATTATGTTTCATTGTACTTTTCTGTTATCTTTTTAGCCTCTACTTCATTTATTTCTGCTTTGATCTTTATTACTTCCCTCTACTAGGTTTCCTATACTAGTAGATTCACAGGTATGTGTAAAATAAAACTTTGAGATTTTTCTCGTTTCCTGACATCAGTCTATATCACTGTGAACTTCCATTTTAGAACTGTTTTTGCTTTATCCCACAGATTTTGATATGCCATATTTGTGTTTTCATTTGCCTATAGGTATATTTTGATTTACTCTTTGATTTCTTCCATGACTCACTAGCTGTTTAGTAACGTATTATTTATTTTCCACATATTTGTAGGTTCTCCAGTTTTCTTCTTGTAATTGTTTTTTGATTTCACATCATTGTGGTTGGAAGAGATGTTGATATTATTTCAAACTTCTTCAATTTATTAAGATTTGTTTTATGACCTAACTCGTGATCTATATTGCAGAATGCTCCATGTGTATCTGAAAAGACTGTGTGTTCTGCTTTTGGATTGAATGTCCAGTGTATATTTAATTCAGCTGGTCTAATGTTGTTTAAAGCCAATGTTTTCTGTCTAGATGATCTGGGGTTTTTTGATGTAAGTGGGTGTCAAAGTCCCCTAATGTTATTGTATTGCTGTCAACTCCTCCTTTTATGTCCACTAATATTTGCTTTAGATATTTTGGTGTTCTTATATTGGATGCATATATATTTATAAATGTTATATCTTCATGTTGGCTTGACCCCTTTATCTCTATGTAGTGCTTCTCCTTGTCTTTTATTATAGTCCATTTTAAAATCTATTTTGCTGGATGTGAGTATAGCATTACCAGCTTTTATTATTTGTTTGTTTCCATTTTGATGCAATATCTTTTTCGATCCAATTACTTTCGTTATGTTTGTGTCCTTACTTTTCAAGTGAGTCCGTTGTAGTAGACAGTATATAGATGTACAATAAAACCTTGGTTTTCAAGAATAATTCATTCTAGAAACATGCTTGTGATCCATCCCGGAAACATGCTTTTAATCCTAAGCACTTGTATATCAAAGCAAATATCAAGAACCATTGGCTCAGTTGTGATCATGTGATATTCAGCATCATGTACTATTCATATTGCAAGGCATCACTCATTTATTTAAAACACTCGTCTTGCAGAATGCTTGCAGAACATGTTCCTCACAATCCAAAGTTTTATATGTTTTGTTTTTTTAATCCAGTCAGCCACTTTATGTCTTTTGACTGGGGAATTCGGTTTATTTACGTATAAAGTAGTTACTGTTAGGTATGTATTTATTGCAATTTGGTTAATTGCTTGCTGGCTGTTTTCATAGTTTTTATAGCTTCTTTTTGTTCCTTTCTTATGTTTAGATAACCTTCCCATTTTTCCTCTGTGTAGTTGCTCTACATTTTTGCTTTGAGTCACTGTGAGGGTTACATATATCTATGTCTGTATCTGTATTTATATCTATTTATATCCTCTATCTCTATCCTTATCTCTACCTCTATGTATCCATCTATATCTAATCTATGTATATCAGCCTGTTTTAAGTTGATAGCAACTTATATTTGAACACATTCCAAAACTCTACATTTTTACTCTTCCTGTTTTATATTTTGATACCATATTTTGCATCTTTTTATGTATCCTTTAACTAATTATTTTGTTTTTAGTAATTGTACTACTTTCCTTGTTTAGTCTGCATAATAACTTTATAATTAATTTATTAATCTACCACTTCTACTACATATTTACCATTTCTAATGAGAGTTTTACTTTTCCATATTTTTCTTATTATTAATTACTACCTTTTTTTCAATTTAAAGAAATACCTTTAATATTTCTTGTAATGGTAGTTTAGTAGTGATGAACCTTTTAGGTTTTGCTTGTCTGGAAAACTTTATTTTTCTTTCAAATCTGAAAGAAAACCTTGCTGGGTAGAGTATTCCTTATTAGAAGTTGTTTTTGCTTATGTTTTTGTTTTTCCTTCTTTTTTCTTTTATTTTTTTCCTTTCAACATTTCAAATATTCAACAATTCGATTGCCACTCCCTTCTGTCCTACAGAGTTTCTGCTGAGAAATCTGCTCATAGCCCTGTGGGGTTTCCTTCCTATGTAATAATTTGTTTTCCTCTTGTGCTTTTAAGATTTTCTTTTCATCTTTAACTTTTGACATCTTAATTATTGTGTCTTGATGTAGATCTCTTTGGGTTCACCTTATTTAAAACTCTCTGGGCTTCCTGTACTTGGATAGCTTTTTCCTTCCCTCGTAGGTTAAGAAAGTTTTTAGGCATTATTTTGGCAAATGATTTTTTGCCTTTCTCTCTATCACTTCTCTTTCTGGAACCCTTATAATGGAAATGTTTTTCCATTTGATGTTGTCCCATAGGTCCTTCAAGTTATGTTCATTTTTTAATATGTTTGTTTCTTTCTACAGCTCTTTTGGGGTGAATTTTATTGCTTTGTCTTCCAGCATGCTGATTCATTTTTCTACTTCACCCAGTCTGCTGTTGAATACCTCAAGTGTATTTTCCTTTAGTTCAGTCATTGTTTTCTTTGGTTCTGTGACTTGTGTTTGGTACTTTATTGTTTCTGTCTCTTTATTGAAGTTCTCCCTGTATTCATTTATTTTTCTACTGATTTTGGTGAGCATCCCTATGACCATTAGTTTGAATTTTTATCAGGTAGATTATTTATATCATTAAGGTCTTTTTTGTAAGGTTTCCCTTTTTTGTTTGTTTGTTTTTTTTTTTTTAATTTGGAACATATTTCTCTGTTTGCTAATTTTTCTTGACTCTTTGTGGTTGTTTCTATATATTCCTCAGAACTGCTACCTCTCCCAGTCTTGGAGAAGTGGCTTTGTGTAGTGATGAACCTTCTTATTCAATCTTTCCCTAGCTCTTTGTTTTCTTTGAAACTGTGATTGTCTAAACAGCCTGCTTTGTTCTTTATATATCTGCATTGTTGAGGGTGTGCCAAGACCTGTCAGTATTCCAAGAGGGGAAATCTCATTCAGCACCTGGTTTTAGGCTGATTGGAAAGACCCTCCAGCAGCAGCTTTTAAAATATGCAAATATATACTCTCCTGTAGGGCTGCAATCATAATCCCTGCTGGTCCATAGTCCAGATCTGTAGGCGTTCTTTGGGCAACAGTTGTAAAAATCAGGACTCCAGACTAGTATATAAGATTCTTTCTGGGAGGTCTTGTGGAGCTGTAGCAAGACCTAGGTTTTGTGGAAGGATGGTGTCTCCCTGATTATGTTCCCTAGCACCTTCTCCTTAGCCTCTAGGTGTAGGGGAAATCTGAAATCTGTCCCTGAGGCTGAAGCTTCAGGATAAGTAAATAGGTTTTTCTTTGGAGGAGGATTGGATGGTGTTTCAGTAGGTTTTCTGTGCAGTCCCTGGGGCTGGTAGCCTGCCAGGAACTTGTCTTTTTGATTGTTACATTTCCATGGAACTCAGAAATCCCAGCCCCCTTGGCCACAAGGGCCAAGTAATCAAGGAGCATCCCCTGTGTGAATTGCATACGCCCAATGGCTTTAGCAGGACTGTTGTAGAATATAGTGGTTGGGGCATGCTTGCTGGCTTCAGAAAGACAAGCAGAGGGAAAATGTCTTGATCTGGTGTGCCCACAGGTGTAAGAAGTACAACACGAGAGTGTCTTCTCTGTTTATGTGTGCCATCTTTAAGCTAAGTGACAGAAAATGCTATGATTGTACATCCCCAGCCAGGAAGTGAGGAGTATTGTAACCACTGCATTCTTGCTTAAGCAAGGTGCCAGGAGAGAGTCACAACCACTTGCTCCTACCTATCCTTGCTAGGTGGCAGGAGAATGCTACATCAGAGAATGGCCATTTGCTCCTTGGGTGGGTGGAGAGTGTAAAAATGGCCTCCACCAGTGCCTTCTCTGAGGAATTTGAATTTGTCCTCTGGCCCTCTAGCATATGCTTTTAGATTAGAAAATGAACTTCCTTCACATACAGTCCAGGTGCTTTTCACACTGCTATTTCTTCACTAGGTCTTGAGGCAAGTGGGAGCATATACTAGCTATTTAAAAGAAGAATGTCCACTTTCTATAGCACTTTAGGCCTTTTGGACACTGGCCCATTGGTTTTTTAACTCAGACATAGGGGGGCTTGTCTCTCTAGTGGAGATCCCATGGGTTGGGTTACTTGATGTGAGATACCCATCACTTGCTACTCCAGGACAAGTGTCATAATGGTGAGATCTCTTCCTGTTGTGTGTTTCTATACCAGGTTTGGTGTTTTTGGTGAGACTGTATCTCTCTGCCTCTCCTACCCATCTTGTTGTGGATCCTTTTATTTTTTGTTGTACAGAAGCAGTTCTTCTAGTTATCCAATATTTTTCAGGGGGAATTCATCCATACATAGGTGTAGATTTGGTATGTCCATGGGAGGAGGTGAGTTTGGGATCTTCCTACACTGCCATCTTGTGGGTTTCTCAAACTGGCATTCTAGTATGTTTCAGTCCTTTCTTGTCCAAGCAGTTGAAGACTTCATTTCTAATCTTTTCCCATTTTTTTCTGTCCTCCCGTATTTTGTTTTTTGTTTTTTGTTTTTGTTGTTGTTGTTCTTGTTGTTTGGTCTCTCTCTAACTTTCCAAATCCTCCCTGCATTATGCTTACCAGTTTGGGGAGAAAAGAGAAGGAAGCATTTAAATTATATTTTTCATTATTTCAAGTCCTTTTTATGGTCAGAACTGAGCCAGACTCTAAAATGAATATTTAATTTGGACAAATAAGTGATATGATACCTCACTAATCTGGAAAGAAAATGGGGTGTATAGTATGTGAAGAGTGTGTGCAATAAATCATTGTGAAGCTACGGGGAAGTACGGCTATATGATAGTATATGTTATCCTCTAGCATCTTCACTCCCTTTCTCTTTGCTGGCTGATAAGTATCAGTGCAACTTCTCTGTGGCTTGACTACTGTGTGTCTCTCTAGAACTCCTACTAATAGTCTTCTTCTAGACATGCTAAACAGCTTATAGTACCAATTGAGTAATATAATATGTAATTTTTTCCCACTCCTCCCTCTTCTCTATTAAAAGAAATGTATTTAGCTTTAGTATCCCTTTAGCCATAGAACTTTCCTTGAAATTATTCATTGTGTTCCAAAATCTTGAGAATATTAAATCCTTCTGACCTTTGTGCCTGTACTCTTCCTCTTGCAAATGTCTATCCCAACATTCATATTTCTAGTATGCTAATCTGTTAGTTTGGATGATATTTCCGGTTCTACTAATATATGAAAGTGCAATAGTTGTAATTTTTCCTTGTATTCCCAGCATCTGACAAAGTATCTGGCACCTACAAGTTATTTATATGCATATATTATATAATACTATAGAAATATTACTTAATGTACTATGTTGTACATAATACTCTATAATTAATATATATTATAACCAGTATATAATTATATAATTAAAACATATAATTAATATTTCATATAATATTGTATATAGTATATCATATTACTATGTATATATGTATGTATATATAACTATATATAATTATATGCATAGTAATACAGTTATGGCTACTACATACACACACACATACACACACACACACAACATCATGAGAAATCTCCTCCTTGCAAAAGGCTCATAGCATCTAGTTACTTGCCATTTATTGGAATTCTGTTGCTGATATGCTGGATTTAGGACTGCCTGATATGAAGACTACTTCTGGAAGAACAAAGCTGAGAAAGGAGAGGGCCTTGTAGGACACCAGAACCTGTGGCTGGGGTACTGAGTCTAGTGGGTGAAGGGATAGCAGTAAAGACCACTGATCACATCCTGCCTCTGCTGAGATGGTGTCAGCAATGAAAAAAGCCTGAAATTTTAGAAAGGATTGAAATGCCCAGGGCTGATTAAAGCAGTGTCAAGATAATGAAGTTGTGGTGACGTTCATGGTTTAAAAACATTAACTTTACAGGACTATTTTCCTAACGCCTTTGGGCAGATTCTAATTTGATCCAGCAACAATATCTGCTTGGCTCCAAACTGATGGGCATCTGCTAATTTTTCTAACTGCTTTAATCATTTTTGGGACTCTGCTTTAGAACCTCTCCAAATCTCCTCCTCACTAAAGTCTCAACTCTTCAAAGTCTATGCCAATTTTAATAAAGGTCTAGAAGGATTACCTTATGTTCCCAATTTAGTATTTCTATTTAATATTCCATTCTTTGTCTCACTTAATATATCAAAATGCAGAGCAAGAATCCTTGAATTTCTGTGAGCCAATGACTTCCAGAACAAAAATTTGAAATTCAATCTCAGGTCACACATAGCGAGAAAGTAATTTGTGTGTCTGCCTTACCCACTAGAGTATGATGTTCTTGAGGGCAAGGACTTTGCTGTTACAAAAAATTTCCCCAACACTTTGGATAGTACTTATCTCCTTTCTTGTTTCTTTTGTCAAATGTAAATATTCAGGGTGAGTTCACTGTTTTCATCTTCAAATACTCCTAATCAAGAATGCTTGGTAACTGAAAACCATGTATGAAATTAAGAACAGAAAAATAAATGTTATCAGTACATGTATTAGATCATTTTTATACTTGCAACTCCCCCTCCAACTTTTCTTATGGCCCTGTATGGGACATGAGATAAATGGTGAAGTTAAGGGAAAAAATGAGATAGTTCTAAAAATGACAAAGGGGTGCAAAGAAGGGAAATTTTAGCAATTGGAACTAAACTGAATATGAATCTGAAGATTGGGAAAGTTGGGAGAAAAAGTGAATACAGAAGCAGAGGGCAAGGACAATGATGTTACATGCTAAAACAGGGCAAACACTGTGTGAGTGACCCCTTCTAATTTCCCCACTGATGAAAATCTGTCATATTTTAACCTGGCAAGATCTGGACATATAACAGAGGTTAAATGATCTTTCACAATCTGTCACTGCAGACATAGCTGAATTAGATGTTTGCCCTTCTTTGTCTTGTCCACAATGGTCTAATTCACACATTGTGAAATTATAGCCTTCTCTAAATAATCTATTTTTAGTCTTATAGGGATAGATGTGATAGTTTAGATATTCCCCAATAGCAAATCTTCAGGCTAGTCAACTGAAGCATCACCCACTTAAGGTGAGGCCTGAAATGTTAGGTTGTCTCTGATGACTTTAACCAAATAGCTATAAATGGCTGAAAAATATCATACAAGGAGATAGCAGAAGATTTCAATAGATCTTAAGAAGTTACAGGTAATATTTCTTCAGAATAAGACTAAATGAGAAATGTAGGTATCAGTGTTGTTTCTGTTTTTCAAAGATGTGGTCCATTTCATCTAAGTTATTAAATTTGTGGGCAGAAACCAGCATTGCTTCTGAAAAACAATACTTGGTGCCCACCCTACACATCCCACAAAGTACTCATTAAAGTTAGCTCCTTATTATACTTTCTAAACATTTCAGAAGAATTGAAATGAAGTGCAATATGATGTCTACAATAAAAGTATAATTTTTACTCTATTTCCTCTGAAGAGTAAGGTTTTTGCTCAGTTTGTGTAAATGAAATTGAGCTATTTCTAGAAATCCCTTTAGAGCACTCACCATCACCAGCACCATGCACATCATGCATTCAAAGGCAAGTAGGCCATGGTTCCTATCCTTAAAGAGGTCATGATGTAGTGATACTAGTTTATAAGCCACTTCAATGAAGTAGACAGAAATGTTTGCACATAACTTTGGTTTGTTTGACAGTTGTGCTATGTAAATGATTCAAGTACTTTCTAGGGGGTTAAAGTAGTAGGCATCTCTGCCTGAGATGAACAGGAAGGAAGTAAGGCAGGAAGAGATGGTGTTTGAAGTGGGTTTTTATTATGGAGTTAGAGTTTGCTGCTTAAAGAAATTTGGAGTGAGGGAGTGAGGGGAGGAGGTAGGGATATTCTATCCAAGAAAGCAGAACATGCAAAGGGACACGCACACTCATACACAAATACACACTTGTGTACACACTCATTTATGTTCCTCTTTTCCTGGCAGTCAGCATCTTTCAATCAGAGTTCTGAATTGAGTATAAGAAATGCTTTCACAGCCTGGCATTTGTAGAATCCCTTGTATGACCTTGATCAAGACTTCTGTAGTCTCCGGATCTCAGTTATTCGATTTGTAAAATGAAAAGGCTAGATTCTATGATGACTAGGGTTTCATCCAATGGAAAACAAAAACCTGGGAGATATCGTTAAAACCTATTTGATCTGAAACTAGTGATTTAGGGGATATAAGAATAGTTTATGAGGAGTGTTCTAAGCTGAGTTTTTAAATTCCATATAAGGGAAAACATTTTTAAGTGTTTATTTATTTCTGAGATAGAGAGAGACAGAGCATGGGTAGGGGAGGGGTAGAGAGAGAGGTAGAAACAGAATCCGAAGTAGGTTCCAGGCTCTGATCTGTCAGCACAGAGCCCGATGCGGGGCTCGAACTCACAAACCGTGAGATCAGGACCTGAGCTGAAGTCGGTCTCTCAACGACTGAGCCACCCAGGCGCCCCAAGGGAAAACATTTTTGACTCTCATTAGTAGAAAAATAATTCAAAATTTAATAATTCTTCACTCTAAATTTCTTTATTATTTGGTGACCCAGATATTTCAGGATGTTTAACAGTCTTCTATGGAAATTAAGGACACTTTTTTCCTTTAAATTTCAGATAAGAAAAGGCACTGCTGAAACTTAGGACATTGACATATAGTGCATTATAACACTCTGTCTGGCTCTGCCTAGGCAAGTAGAGATGATAAAGAATCAGAGCTGTGCACAGCTTCAAGTTCCAGGTGACAGCGAGAATTGAATGGCTGGAAATACAGAGGGGATGTACCAAATCTTATGCTCATATCTGAATATCTGTAGGATTTGCATTTGTCAAATGTGAAAACTTGAGCTCAGAAACTACATATAATACCAAAGATAGCACCAGACATATTATCCTTCCTCTGCAAACATCTCTCCAAGATTTGGAGCCCAAGGTTTCATCCTCAGCTCTCTGGTACTTCTTTTACCCCATCTGGAAGCAACATGAGCACAACCAAGAAGCAAACTTGAAATTTAAACTCTGCCAATTGCATTGAATTTAGATGAATTAGTAATGAGTTAATGGATAAAAGTTAGCTGATTAGTATGTCACCAATTGTCCTGGTTTTCATATATTTGTGTTACACACATTTTTGCAGATGGACCTCTGTGTGTTTGTGTGTGGGGGGTGTGTGCATGATGTTCTATAGTTTTTCAAATTAGACCTAAAATATTAGTTGGGAAAAATGACAATTTAGTGCTGGTTACCAAAGATAATTCTTTTCATTTGTAAATGCTTGGATAACATCAGAATCTCACACTATATTTACAAATCGGGATAACTGTTGTAAAATGTCATTTTAGGGAACTGATTTCATTTCAGTTGTTTACCAAAAAAACACATTAAACATGTATTTAAGCCAGTCTCTTCTTAAAGGTCCATCTTCTGCTAATGATGAAGTTACAGCCTGTGATGTTAGAATTTCTCTTGGAAACATGGAAGTCCCATTATACATGTGGCAATCATCTGTGTATTCATCCGTTGATGAATCTCTAATCAACTGTTGAATTAGCGGCAGGTCTGATGGAACTTTGGATAAGATAGAAAGGCACATTTGGAGAGGAGACCATTCCTTTTCTTCAGTAAGTTTATCACTATTGCACACACAGGAATGTCCTAAGTTTTCTCTATCCTAGGTTCTCATTGTCCTTTGATATTGATCCAAACCACTTAGTGATGAATTCAGGCAGCACTCTCTTTCTATTTAAAAGTCTTGAGTATCTATTATTGTTTTTATGTTTATTATCTTAATACCTGACATTTATAACATCTTCTAAAGAGCTCTCTGGAGTGCAATATGGTGCCAAGTGAAGACAAATGAATGCAGGGGCACTTTGTACTCTACAGATAAAAGGATATTTATTCTGGGTCTGCTGCTTTCCAAGAACATCTTTCCCTTCTTCTTTCTTGCTTTCTTGCTCCAAAATGGCAAGCCCTACTCATGGTGTGGTTCTTAGACTCGTTTTCTTCTTTTTCTTCTTTTAATGTTTCAAACATACACACGTGCATGCGCGTGCGGACACACACACACACACACACACACACACACACACATTTTAACTCTCGGTTTTATCCTGATGATTCCCCAATCTGTATTTCACTACTGGATCCTTTCTTAAAACCCTGCCTCATATTTATAACTATCTTTTGTAAGTTTCTTCTTTAATATTTAAACAAATGTACCATTTCCAGCATAAAGCTCATTATTTATTTATCCTTAGAAAAACTATCTTATAACTTTATTTGATATTCCAAATGCATTTTGAAATGTACAGAATTAAAAAAAATGGCCAGGTCCCAGTTAGAAATAGATTATAATAAAGAAAGTTATAAGAAGCTCAAGGGTAGAGGATTATGATAAACAAGTTCAGTGAGCATAGCCTGGAATATTTTGGACTCGGAGTTTGAAGATGAGATCTAAAAAAAGATGCGATTAGAAAAAAAATCTAGTATTATATTAAACACTAATTTAGGATAACAAACTTTAGTGCATAAGGTTCAGTTTAGCCCAGGTTTTATATATGTTTTAGATATGATTTATGTGTATCATATTTTTAGTAAGTGGATATTAGAATATAACTAATGCTATTTTATTTATGAGTAATTATAAATATAAGCATGAATACTGAAAGGATCATATGGTTTCTTTTTGGAATTTTTTTTCTTTCTTAATTATGCATATCTGGGAAATGTATACCAATTGAGCTAATGCACCCACATCCATTAACAAGAACACTCCCTCCAGTAAGTGTAGCTAACCAAATGGTAGTGCTGCTTCTTAGCAGGGATTACCCTACCCCCAGAACATTCCAGTCTGCTTTTTCAACTCCCTGATCTCTAGCAGTAATGATCCCATTCTCCAGAAACCCAGAGGGGATTCACGGGACTCATCTTGGATGCCTTCTTCTTACTCGTTTCATGTATCCAGTTACTCAACAATTCCTTTGACTCTTCCTTTATATCTCAGAAATTTATCCTTTTCCTCCACCCTCCACCCTCACTTTATTATTATTATTTTTTTTTACTTTTATTTGTGACAGAGAGCATGAGTAGGGCAGGGGCAAAGAGAAAGGGAGACAGAATCCAAAGCAGGATCCTTGCTGTCAGTGCAAAGGCTGACATGGGGCTTGAACCCAAACCCATGAACCCAGATACCGTGAGATCATGACCTGAGCTGAAGTCAAAGGTTCAACCAACTGAGCCATCCAGTCGCCCCTCCACCCTCACTTTAAAATCATTACCTTTAAAGCCTGAGTTACTGAGACAGTACCCTAACTGGGCAGTATCCCTCCATTTTATACAAGTATTACACCGAATGCCACTTTTAAGACCTTGCTCAAGAAAATAAAATGCTTCTCGTTTGCTAACATATTAAGTTTCGATTTCATTCATCCTGTCTTCTAAGACTCTTTATCATCCATCTCCTCTCTCTTCATCTAAGTGAGCTTCATACTGCTCCCCAGAAAGGGATCCTTACTGGTCAGCGGTAATTTCTTCCCTTCCCCACTGGCTTACTCCCAGATGTTGGCTCATTATTTGACATTCTTCCCTCTGGTTTGCCCTCCTGAACTTTATTCCACACTCCTTTCCAATCATTAACATCCCAAACTTCCTTAAGGACCCAATCCGCAAGTATTTCGTTCTCAGATGAATTCTTTTTTAGGATAGAGCTCATTACCATCTCTTTCAGAAAACATTCCCTCAAATCTAGATTAGGTAATCTCCTTTATGGGACACACAGTACCATGAGAGCATTTTCCCAGTTCATGCTTATTGTCATTGTCTAACCATTTGTATCTCTTTTCAGAGCTGAGAGAAGGGATCTCTCCTTGTACTTCTTTGTGACTTCTGTGCCTAGTATCCTGACTGACAAGTAGAAGGTTGAAGTGTTCTCCACATGTTTGAATTTCTTTGCATTTAGAGCAATTTTCTCCAAATTTCAGAGTTGTTTACTATTTTTTCATCATTGTCCAATCTATTTGCTGATCTTCTTTTCCTAAGAAGGTTAATTTTTTTTTTATTACTGAAGAAGCTTATAATAGAGTCCATAGTGAATGGTTCCCACAGATCTTTCAGAATAGCTACTTACAGAGAAGTGATCAGTAAATTCTTGTTATTTAATTAAATAACCAAACTATTGTTAATAATATCATAAACCAAAAATAACGTAAACCAAATTGGTAGGAGTGGAAAGAAGTTGCAAATCATCATTTAGTATTGTTTCTTAATAACAAGGTCATTGTTTTTGTCCCCAAAAAATAATTTCACTCATTTGCTATATGCATTAAAATAGGTATGAGAATTAGGCTGTCTCACATTAGCTGATGAATAAAAATTATGTATTTTAAGAAATAATTGATCACAAGTTTCCTTTCATTTCCTTATTGTCTTCCTCTCTCATTGCACATGTTGTCTTATACTCCTTGTTCACTTAGTACTGTCAGATCCTCATCTTTATATCTTCATATCGGTTTTTCTATCTTCCTACTTCCCCAAATTACCTAGTCCTTATATCCACACTAGATATTTTCTACAATAAGCCCTAACTATAACCT
Organism: Prionailurus viverrinus; assembly: GCF_022837055.1. Taxonomy (NCBI): domain Eukaryota; kingdom Metazoa; phylum Chordata; class Mammalia; order Carnivora; family Felidae; genus Prionailurus; species Prionailurus viverrinus. The sequence goes on from NC_062569.1 coordinate 96,908,902, forward strand.
ATTTTTCCTGAAAACAGCAAGTATTCCTCATATCAGCTCGTTCTCTTTGTTTCCAAACATCACAAAAGGCTTCTAAAGCCACTTACCAACCTGATTTCTAGTCTAAGATCAATACTCTGTCATGCTTTCTTGCAATAGAAAAAGAGAACACCACTGAAGAAAAGGACTCTAATTTTGATTTTGCTACTGAAAAAAAAAATCCTGTGTGAAAAGTTTAACTGATAAATTGTTGTTGGATATAGGTATTGGAAATATTTACCAATTGTATTGGATGTTGTCTATGTTTTGGAATTGTCTGTATTGCTATATTTGTTTATATCTGTATATATGTATTATATAAAATTTCTGTTATTTCTCTAGTATTTCTCTATTCCTGACCCATATCTATCACCTGTATAAAAACTTTTTTTAAAGAAGTACATTATGTTGATGGTGTAAGCTACGTTTTCTTCTGTGTGATGAGATGATTTAATGGATTAAGATTATGTAAATTACTTTTAATTTTAATTTTAGATCTCTTAATTTACTTTTGCAGTTGTTGACTGGATGGACCTTATCTTTTGTCAGTAAAAAACAAGAGTTAATAAAGGATTCTTCAATTTGAGAAAAAAAAAACACAAAACAAAACAAAAATGAAAAGAAGCAAAAAATCTTCTCTTTATATTTTGCCAAATAGAGATTTACTGGGTTTAGGAAACTTCCCTTTGGAAGTTGGAATTTACCAGTCACACACAAATATCAATTATATTTATTGCTATTTTTTTTCTTCCAAGAGAGTGGGACTACCCATTAAGAATGGAGATAACTTTGGAGAGTAGGATATTGAGTGAGTAGCCAGAGAACTGTAGCACACAGTCTATGGAGAGCATATAGGGAAAAAGAAAAGAGTGTCCCATGCAGTTACTGGGTGAGGAATTCCACACCAATTCTTCTGCTGACACAATGTATAATGCCCTGGGATCTCTGAAAATCATCTTAAATCTTGCCCATGGTTCTAGAGCCTGAAGGCTAGACAGATCACAAATCTATTAGGTAATTAGGGGTTGGTTTTTGCCTTATTATCTAGTTGTTCAATTGATGTACCTGCCTTTTATTTTTTGTTTCTTACTTGTTTGTCAGATTAACATACCTATGGACTGTTCTGATGCAGTGCAATGTGGATCTAGCCCTAGAGAAATGGGCATTTCTAATCCCCAGCCCAGCATACTTACGTAAATGTTTCATCTGTGGTGTAGAGGATTAATACCCTGACACTATTAAGCAAGCAGAATCGTACAATAGACAGAGTACTGTTTTGAGAGTTTTCCTCTCTGAATATTGTCAATGATCCTAAATAACTTAAACTCTAGGTTTCCATGTTTTAGCTATAAAATGGAGGGATTGAACAAGGAGACCTTCTGGGGCTAGCTTTCAGTGTGCAATGCTGTTAATTACATATACTTCCTGATTTTCCTCTATTTTGTTTCATTTCTTATGAGAGCTTAATGGGTTGGAGTCGAAGTGTTTTTCTGATAAGTGGGGTGATAATACTTGCATTGTTTATCTCAAAGTGTTATACTGCAGATAAAATATGAAATTGTGTATGTCATTAAGCATTATGAAATGCAAGTTTCTATACTTGTGTATAACATTTAATATTGTACATTTCCATACTCTGCTTTGAAAGACCCAAGATACTTCAGTGTGCAACCAGCAGAGGGAGACAAGTTCAGATTATATTTCTTCTTGAAACACAAAATGAGTTAATTGTTATGTGCTCATGCACTTTTAAAAATTAAAATGAAGTTCATATTATTGGCAAATATGTCACTAGCGTAGTGCTATAGTTTCATATTGAAGTTACAAAATCAAATGAGAGAAAGAAAGATAAAACACAAGAAAAATATGGGGGGGAAATTTTGATTTCTGGGCTTACTTTATTATAGAACTCAGAGATAGTACTCCCATGAAACATGTCATATTCCTGTGACAACTTCCTAAACATGTCCATCTGGAGGTACAGACTATTTGAGTACCAATTTAGGAACCAGTTCAGAATTCTAAAAGTAGAATTTCCAAATTTCCTCTGAAACTAGTTTCTTAACTCAACTTTCTCATTTTATCAGCCTGGACTTGGAGGAGGAAAAAAAATACACACACACACACATATACATACATTCATACAAGGGTTGGGGGGGGGGCAGAATGAATTTTCCATATCAAATTAGTTGACAAGTCATATCAGTCCCTCTCTGAATTTCCTCTAAATGTCTCCACCTCTTTTTTCTTTCCACTGTCCTTGTCTTGTGACCTGCTTTTATCATTTCTTGCCTGTTCTATTTCAGAGACATTATAACTGGTCTTCCCTGACTTTGACTTGCCACAGTCTATCTTCCACTACACTGCCAGTTAGCTATCTTCTTAAAACACAAGTCTGATTATGTCATTTGCTTACGCAAAGCCTTTTTTAATGGCTCCTTTTTGCATATAGAATAAAGCCAAACTCATTAGCTTGCCTGCTAAGACCCTCTTTGACCCCAACTTACAAAAAACAAAACAAAAAAAATCATTTTTATTCTGACTTTATCCATGTCTACCTACACATCCGTTCCTACAACACACCTTCCCCACTAATGTAAAGTCTCTGAAGGAAGGTCTTCATGCCTCATCATTGTTAGAAAGCAACAATGTATATTATGAATAATGCTTATCCCTTTCTCCACTGTTTCCAGCAACTTTGTTAGTCTTCTAATTAGTCACTCTCCTTCATCTTCCTTCTAACCTCTAATTTCTCCTTGCCAGAATAATCTCCCTAAAATGTTCGGATCTCATCTCACTCCTTCACAATCTAAAGTAGCTTTCCAAATAGGAGATGAGGTGAAGTGGGATTTTATATTCAAGCATGTACAATTCCCCATCATGTAGCTTTTCTCTTCAGCTTTCTTTATCTCCTCCTGCCTGCTAATCAGGTAAGTCTTCCTACATTTCCATTCTTTATTTCAGGCTGGTTCTCATGGCCATCTTTTGCATCCTTTGCCATCCTCCATCCCTTGTCTTCCTCCAGTCTCATCTTATATATCTTCCAAGGGTTACTTACAATACTATTGTCTCCAAGAAGCCTCTTTCTTGATTATCTTTTCTGAAGTACCATTGTGTTTTGATTTTGTTCCTCATAGTTTATTACCCAGTTGTTCACTGGCTATCTTATTCTGTTTCTTATATGTTTACCTGTCTTCTCTATCTGGGTTTTGAGTCCCTGAATTTTATTATTTTGCAGTACTGCTCAGCACCAGAGGAGATTGGGCATATATGTTGATCAATTTTGGTCCTCCTCTGTAATGGAGAGCAGCTTTGAAAGGCTTACCTTATATTGTATAGTGTATAACAATTGTATATTGTATAACAATGATGTTTGGTCCTTCTTTAGGAGGAGTTTTGAATGGCATTCTCCTCATCATATTCCTTGGGGCAGAGTGTCAGTTTTGTACATTACTATTTTTCAAAAGCTTAGTACCTGTTATATGGTAGGTCTCGAAAAAATTGCTTATTTTAGGGAATTGCTTTTTTACATAGATAGCAACACCACTGATGAGACACATCTTAGGAATTCTCTTCCTCTCACTCAGGCAGTGCTCCTACATTTATTACTAACAGAAGAGTTCTGAGAATATGATTTACAGATAGGAAAGGAAGATACTTGTAAGCAGGCAAACTTCTGGGACATTTTGAATAATATAATGACCTAACACTAGACTTGCCCTGCAGCTCAATATTGTCAGTAAACTCTTGAGAAAACATATTAGTGTTATTTACATGATTTATAGCCTCAAGATATTTAACTAGGCATTTCATTTAGATTTAGCAGGATAACTATTGCCTGCTAAATAAATATAGATATGTAAGAAAATATTTAGCAAAGTTTAGCAATTAAATGGCATCTGTTCATCTTGTTTGGTACTTCCTAATCTGTAGCAAAACATTTTCTCATACTGACATTTAATTAACATATAATAAACATATTAAGGGTGAGCAGTTTATACCTGAAGAAAAGCACCAACTGGGACACAGTTTTGTTTTGTTTTGTTTTTTCTTTTCTTTTTTCTTTTTTTCTTGACTAGCTGGTATAAATGACAGTCTGCTTGGCATTCTGTCAGTTCTTATTTGATGAGTGGGGACTTCCTGCAAGGGAACACCAGAATTGAACTAGTATAGCAAGGGAGAATGCTGGTAGGTGGGAAATACTGATGACTTGTGATAGAACATAGCCTTTTGGGGAAGGGTCTTCCCATTATGAGCAGGTGTAGTTAACTCAATCTTTCCTCCATTTCTGTTGCGACCCCCCAGGCCAAGCCAGTTGCCACTAGATGACAAACGTTTGTCTTCATTTGTCTCCTTGCTTCCACTATTACACTTCTAGAATCCATTCTTCATATGGCATTTGGAGCATTTCCTCAAATATAAATCAGATTATGTCAATCCCTTGCTTTAAATATTTTACTGATCATTCATGTCACTAGAATAAAATCTAAATTCTTACTTTGAAATCTTTCCATTATGACCCCTCCTCAATTTCTAATCTCATTGTTTTCTCTGGCTACCTCCTACAACATACACATAAACTACATTTCTGGTTTATCATTCTTGCTTCGTTTCCTCATGCATGGTATACCCATCTCTCACTCAGAACCTCTGCACATGCCCTTTCTTTTACCTAGAAAACTCTTCTTGCAGATATTTGCTTGTCTGCTTCCTTGGATTTAGGACATAGGTTCCCCTCACCATATCTTTAGGCCACTTTCTCTGTATCATACATACTTTTCTCCATAGCATTTAGTCTCCACATTAATCTTAGTGTGTATTTATTTGTTTAGTGTCTAGTTCTCCATCAAGGATGTAAGCGCTATGAGAACAGAGTCTTGGTCTGTCTTGCTTTACTATCATATAAATAAACACCATATGAATGAATGAATGAATGAATCATAAAGCTACTGGGCATGTCAGAGTATAGAACTGCACACCTGCCTCCAGTCTTCCTCATTTCTTCTTGGCCTATTTCCTGATTGTAGGAATACAAGTCACTACAGTAACCACAAATAGAGTATATGGTTGTCTGATTATCTGCCTGTACTAACATCTTTGTATACTAAGGATGCTGCTACCCACATCTTTCCAGATGTTGCAGCGTTCTTCCTGCATGTGAGGGATAGGTAAAAGAATAATAGTAATGCAGATGCAGCATTGTTTGGCAATTGCCACCTCCTTGGACATGGTGACAGAGTGGACAATTTAGAAAAGAGGAGGTTCTTTTTTTTTTTTTTTAATTTTTTTTTCTTTTTTTCAACGTTTTATTTATTTTTGGGACAGAGAGAGACAGAGCATGAACGGGGAGGGGCAGAGAGAGAGGGAGACACAGAATCGGAAACTGGCTCCAGGCTCTGAGCCATCAGCCCAGAGCCTGACGCGGGGCTCGAACTCCCGGACCGCGAGATCGTGACCTGGCTGAAGTCGGACGCTTAACCGACTGCGCCACCCAGGTGCCCCGAAAAGAGGAGGTTCTAAGGGATAGTACATGTCTGTGAAATAATAAGGCATACATGTGAGAGTAAGTTTGCTGGTGTGGGAGGACCCAAGCAGCAGCTCAAGAACCTAAAAGATGTTAGGAAAACTTAGAAAGATAAAGCATTGATACCTACCAAAACAGAATGAATGAGCAAAGAAGACCAATATGGTAACAATATAGGCATAAAACCATTAAAGAGCAATTTTAATTATGCAGAGTACAGATAGAGCACTTTACATCACTGAGGGTTCTGTAGTAAGGATTGAACAGTATTTAACTGACTTGAAGCTGATTGATTTTGTTAGGCAGTGAGACACATGTGGATGACGCTACCATATTCAAAGGAGCCAGATTCCAAAGGAAATTCACACGAGATAGTGTCATGCTTATGTACATAAACTGAGATACTTGAATATTGCTAAATTACGATGAAATCATTGAAAATGTCATAGCAAGAATCCTAAGGAGAAGTATTAACAGTTCTCCATTTCTAGTTCATATGGAAATTCTAATTCCAATTATGAAAGTGAAGTACAGGCATGGCATTATTATGATTAAGACCTTACAACTGTAGAAATGTAGAGTGGTATATTAATAATATTAAAGACATGTTTAGCATAAAATATAAGCAATGTAACTAAATAAGGTGTACATTCTAGGCTGCATCTGGATTTCCTGTGAGCCTGTTACTTTACAAAGCTAAACAGAAGAATAAACCTTTCATGCTTCTTAGGGTGCTCAGATGATAGCCAGTTTTTGTTTTTCCTGCAGCATTTGTCCCTGGAGAGTGCCAGAATCTTCTAAAGCCTCTTTTAGATGGCAGTATGTTATTTTAAAGTAGTAGTTAAGATCATCTTACTTGGGTGATGATGGCTGTTTCACATGGCTAACAGCCATACTTGCCTCACAAATAACCTGAAAGTATGTTCATTTTTGCCAGACCTCTTGGAAGAATGCATATAGTGGTATACAGAAAAATAGCCTGAATAAATTGCAGTAACTCATCTATTTGTTTCCTTCTTCACATTTCTTAGGAAAGCAAACAGAGGAGTTAATATTGGAATAGATTTGGTGGAGTGACCATTAGGATGAGATATGTTACTATAGTGTGTGTGTGTGTGTATACATAAAATATTGGGTTTATTAGAATTTATTAGATCTCAATGAGAGATCCTGGAGGTCAGAAAACCAGAAGGAATCCACAACAGAGTATAAAGGGGAAAAACTCAGAGAGAAGATAAAGTTGAAATGGAAGTCAATGGCACAGCCACAAATAGATTTATTATTTTGTAAATGATGGGATAAGCCATGTGCATGGGCTTGGGCAACCAGTAATTCCTCTATTCTCACATTCATCTCATACAGAGTGCTGCCCCTGTGCCAAAAGTTCGGGCAGAAAGTTGTATTTGAAGTGCCTCCTGGATGTAAATGATAAATATGAAACAATTAACTTATATAATAAACTTCATGTTTTTGAAATTCTTCAGAAATCCAGTATAAGCTATAAATGTAAATTAGAGAATTTTTAAAATATAGTATTCCTTTTGTGTGTTAATTCCAGTGAACACAGTAAGTCACTTTAGTTTAACAAAAGTAGCCAATAAATGGATTTCAAGGAAAATATTTTTTAAAACATTTATTGCATTATATCATTTATTTTGATATGAAAATGTACTTACAATTTTATCCTGTTAGGTTAGACATGTGTATTCCATTTCTGATTATAATCATGATTAACTTATGTTCTTTCCTCAGAGTGATTGTAGTGAAAAACTGCAGATTTGACTGATTTGCCATAAATTCCATATTCCTGTCACTTTGGTGTGGAAGATTTTGAACCCCAGTATGTTAATCTCTATGTCCCATGTTAGGATCAGATGAGTCCTACTGGTAATTTGAGATTACTTGTATAGATGTTAGTCAGCAACCCCTGTAAGGCATCTCCTCCAAAGCTTATGCTTCCACCCCACCATACTTCCTGCTTGCCCTGGAAAAACCTCTTTGTTTCTTAATTCATAGTGTAGCCTAACGATTCAAAAGGATATTGATACTCTTGATATATCTGATCCTTCTGCTCAGAGTTTCCAGTTCTCATGGTGGGGGTAGCACACCATTTACCTGGCATCATCAATGGAAATAGATGTTCTAGTGGCCCCGGTCCTTTGGGTGTTTCTTGTCTTCCTCCTGACATTGGAGAAACACCAATTCCTGTAATAAGATGTTCTACCTAAGCCTATCCTTCATCTCTAAATGCTCAGAAGAAACCCATTGGGGATGTGTTAAACCTATTGGTGGGGTTAAGGGGATTGTTGGTGCTCTTTTCCCTGCAATCTTTGCCGAGAGTTGTGTAATCCATGCATTTCCATTTGGCACTTGAAGTTCATTTTCCCATTGATACTGGGAACCACAGAGTTATGGGTTTTGCAGTTCATCTGATCACTTGGGTTAATAATTTTTTTGTGGCAAAATGCATTCCAAGTTTTAAACAGCTGAGTTACAAATTAGCGGTGGAACATCACTGCCTTATTACCTAGGCACCATTGTAGTAGGAAACACTCAAAAAACACAAAATTTTCCTTACTTTCCTCACATAATCTGTTAGAGTGTGTCTACCTTTCAAAGTGATAAAATTCAGCAGATTAATTCCTTGAATTCTGGAGGTACAAGGCAGGTGTCAGCCCGGTAAGTGCCTCGTTAAGGCTAGTACTCTGGTGCGACTTGATAAGAATTCATAACATATTCTTGCATCCACCCCATGCCCTTATCTAATCCTTTGTGTAGCTAAGAAGGTGGACTTATATGTGTGTATATATACTTAATATACCTGGAATATGTAGAGAAAGATGTGTAAGAATCTGGAAATACTTGTTGCTTTCACACAGGAGAAATGGTACCCTAAAGACAGGAGTAGGAAAGGTAACCACAGTTGGCTCTGCAGTATTTTCTACAGCTCGATTTTTGCATCATGTGAATGACTTAATGATTCAAATAAATAAAATTTAAATAGAAAAGAAAAGAAAAGAAAAGAAAAGAAAAAGAAAAAGTCCTTGGCTGGTCCACTCCTATCTTTTATCCTCAGCATCAGCACTGAGGGAGATAGCTAACAGTTTGAGGGTGTCACATGAGTGACTAACAGTGTTAGCCCCTAAGGTCCTTATCACTTGGCTTGACTCCCTGAGTGGAAGGAATGACAAATGATGGTAACCTGTCTGCCATTCATAGGAGTGTTGTCCGTAGCCTCAGTGTGGTCTGCAAATGACAAGCTCTCTGATATACAAATCTCTTTCCCTACATATGAACATTTTGAGAAGCAGGTGCCTGTAGCAAGCCAGGTAACAAGAGCAGCATGACATCTAGACAGTAATCCTTAGTACCATTTGTCATGCGTGGGACTGAGTGAGGGTTTCCTGGAGAGTGAGGTTGATTTAGGGATTGGGGATCAGCTGCTGAGGCTGGCACTTGGAAAAGACAAACCAGGCATTCACACTCCAGACCACTCAATACCAGCATTGTCTCCAATCCATCTTTCATAAGGGGGCTCCAAGAAGGGGAGGGGGGTAAAGGAAGGAGAGAAAATAAACCTTTTTAATCGTGTAAGAGAAAGTGCAGGAGAGAGGAAAGAATGGAAAATATGTGAGCATAAGAAGCCAGTGGCCAGGAACATTAAGTTTTGAAACCAACTTTGGCTTCTAATCTTTGCCTCCCCTGGCAAGTTCCTCCTCTGTTTTACATTGCCCATCTCATCTTTGGGCACAGGTCCCCCTCCACTCCCCGTGCTTTCTTATCCCTCTCTGCCTCACTCCCTTGTCTGTCAAGGCTTGCCTTCTGCTTGCCTTCTCTTTCCCGGGCTCCTTTTCCGTCCATCTCTCCCGTTTCCCTGTTCTTTCCCACACTCTTCCTCCCGTGCTTTCACAGCCTGACTCCCTCTCCTTCTCCCCTTTCTCTAGCACAGTACATCCAAGCTCCATTCCCTCTTCTTAAGGAAATCAGCCAGGCCTCAGATGGAGCTGTTGTCCTGACAACCTAAAGGCGCATCGGGCTTTCACCGAGGCTGGCTGCTGCTGAAGGGGGCAGTTGTGCAAAGCGAGGGGCCAGGCCGGAGGGAGGGCGGAGGGGATGACGTGGAGGGGCTGTTGAAATCCGCGGGGGGCGGGGGAGGTGCGAGCAGAGGGGAGGGACTGGAGGGAGAAACAGGAAAGGGAGGGTGGGGGGTGGAGGGAGACTCCGGGCTGCTGCCGCCGCTGTGTGGGTTTCTTTACACTCGCTGGCAGGCTGGGTGCCGGCTCCCTCGCCCGCCCGCCTGGGAAAGTGGGTTAGGGAGGGCAGGAGCTCAGCTCAGACGCTGGCAAAGGAGCATCTAGCCTCGGGCAGGCCCGAGAAGAGCACTTCCTTGGGCGGCTTTCTCCTCATCTTTCCTGGAGGGGTTTATATTTGCACTCTCTCCTTTTAAATTTTGTTCCTTTGACTTTTCCCCCTTTCGCTGGGGTTTTACGAGGGCTTTGTTAAGTCTTAGAGGGAGGACACCCTGAGCCAGGCAAAGAGAGAGGGAAAGTGGCGAGGAGCTCAGACTGGCCAAGCCCGTTCCGCCCTGGCCGTTGATGAAAGCCCCCTGTTTGTAAAGCCCCCTCGGCGTGAGCAGCACGCACACACCCTCCAGAGTACGCGGGGACCTGCACCTCGGCGTGGCCACCATGGTCGGCAGAGTTCAGCCTGATCGGAAACAGTTGCCGCTGGTCCTACTGAGATTGCTCTGCCTTCTTCCCACAGGACTGCCTGTTCGCAGCGTGGATTTTAACCGAGGCACGGACAACATCACCGTGAGGCAGGGGGACACGGCCATCCTCAGGTAGGGCTTTCGGGCAACTTTTAGGCTGTGTGCGCGCGCGGGAGTGTGTGTGTGTGTGTGTGTGTGTGTGTGTGTGTGTGTGTTTCAACTCCAGCTTCTGATGCTGCAGGCTTGCGTGTGTGTGTGTGTGTGTGTGTGTGTGTGAGTGTGCATGTGCATGCACACGCGCCTTTTACTGCGTGGCCCAGGTATCTGCCAACAAATTTCAGAGGAATTCTGCTTCCCGTCAAGGACCAGCAATGTTGCTTAAATGTGTTTGGTTTTTCGGGACCTCAGTTCTCTTACCAAGAGAGCCTAACTTCGCCTATGGTGTTAGTGACGCTTGGGCAGTGTTCTTGCTTTTGCAATTTTAGATGCTTTGCACTTAAGAGTTTTGTTGGGGTTCTTTAACCAGGAAAGAGGAGTTGTTGAATTATGGCTCTTACAGAGTGGTACACAGTACTGCATTCTCTGTGCTGTGTTCTGTGTGTGTGTGTGTGTGTGTGTGGTGTGTGAAGACAGAGAGAGAGAGAGAGAGAGAGGTAGAATATGCACAGCAAGGCTCTCCCTCTGCCCCAGCAGTAGTCTGGACTGGAGACTTTCTGTAAGGATCTTCTTATTGACACCGAGAGCAATAAATCAATATTAGAACTTTGGTTGGTTACTGAGCCTTTTCTGGAATGTGGATAGAAATCAACACATGAATGAAGAGAAGAAAAAGAAAAAGAAAAAGGAACTTGCCAAATTGCTGATATTTAAGAATTGGAGTATGAAGCACAAAGGTTAGGCAGGAATTAACCTGGTGTAAAATGGGTATTTCAGATTGATTGTTGACCTTCCAGTCCTATCTGTGCAGCTGTGCCAAAGTCTGAAATATAATTTAGGATTGAAATTTGGAAAGGAAGAGTCCCAGTCCTTGGGAGTTTGACCCCTATAAGGGACAGCAAGCTAGAGACACTCAAATGGAGCCTAGCCATCATTCTATTTCTAAAAAAGCATCAAGCTTCTTCTCCTATGTTTCTGTTCTCTCTGCCCCTCCTCTACCCCCTGCACATACCCCTTGTCCTTTTTCCTAGCTTTCTTAAATTTCTTTTAAGAAAGAAAGAAAGAAAGAAAGAAAGAAAGAAGACAAACAAAAACGTTTTCCTTGGAGACCCTTTAAAATCTCATTTTGTCCAAATGAAATGCCCCAGTGTCAGTCTGTCCATACAGTTAATATTGCTTGTTGTGGCAATAAAAACCAGTACACAATAGAAAATAAACCTATAATCTGTGTGCAAGGAGCTGATAGTGCATAAACCCTGGGGCATCAGGGAGCAGTTCTCCAGCAGAGCTGCCTAGAGCAGCAAAGTTTTCTTTCCATTTCTCAGAAATAAATTTGGTTGGCTGTCACAGTGTCCTGCTTTGGGATCTCCAGCCTTGTTATAGAGGAATGTGTATGTGTTGTGTGTGTGTGTTGTGTGTGTGTGTGTGTGTGTGTGTGTGTGTGTGTTGCTGCAGATTGTAAAAACTAAGAAAATCCTAATGTGTGAGTGCTGCTTTCTTCGTTTCCTGAGCATTGGATGATTATGAATCCCAGAGATCCTACAATCCAAAGCAGATTTTCCCTACCAGCTTTCCAGCCCTGCAAACCTGCCTGTGTGATTTATCCACATGGAGTAATAAGATTTATAGAGTAATTTATCTGTTTGCAAAGGGATTTGGACATGATGCAGAAGATGTTTTTTGCAAACATATAAGCATGCCATCTCAACTGCTAACGTTGATACTCCCTAACGTCATTGACTCTTTACCAGGGAAGCATTCTATATAAATTTGTGCTATCCCCTGAAGGATTTGCTTTTGCTGATTATAAGACTGAATATGGGAAAAGTGAATATCCTGGATGTCTAAGTTTTTACTTAAATGTCCATGAACTTTGTTAAGTCAGCATCACCTATATCTTAAACTATAGTTATCAACGAGTTATCTATAGTTATCTATAGTTAACTACAGTTAAACTATAGTTATCAAAGAGTAAACATGTAAATGTTAATTCAGAAGTAAAAAGATATTCTTATATTTTCATATAAGCCTAGGCATAGAAGTCTGTGTTTTTGAGAGACATCTTACTACCTAAATATCTACATACGATACCGATGTGTTTCTGTGTGTCTGTGGATTAAAAGAAATGGAGTTTTAAGTATTACACTTTAGTAGACATTATAGCATTGGAAATGGGGTGGTGAGAAATGAGAATAAATATAGAAACAGTTATTCACTGGGAAAGAGAAGATAGACAAACAGAGCATGCAGAGAAGTCACCTGTGAGAGTCAATTGCTTTTCCAGACCTCACCTAATATGCCCTCTTTTTTCTTTCTTTTGCCTTGGACAAACCTTTTATTTCTGGGTTGGTGGAGCTCTATCAGAAGTAACTATGAAGAGAGTTTCCTTTGTTTTCTTAGGTGACCTTCTTCTCAATCTCTTTAACTGAGCCCAGTAAGCTTTGTGGGTCAGTTTCCTGGTGAAGAATGGTTTTCTTGCGTTCTGTTTACAAGTCTAGCCTGGGAAAGGCTTGCTTCTACTTTATTTGTGACATTTTACTGGGAGCATGAGCTTTTAGGGGAGGAGAGGAAGGAGAACTTGATTCATTGGAAGCCACAGTAGATGTTTGGCACTGAGAAACCGAAAAGGCAAGGAGAAAAAACAAAACAGAACAGAACAAAAAAAAACCTCTCTCAGTGAATATGTGGCCCTGAATAATCTGAAATGGCAATAGGACACAAGGAAGGTTTGTAATTCTGGTGGTCCAGTGACAGGAGTTTGGCTTCTTGTCCCTAAAACATTTACCTTTACTGCCTTACTTCCATGAAAAAAAAAAAAAAAACAGTGTCTCTTTGGGGAATTGATGTTCATTTTTTGTATAATTATACAAAATAGGAGATGTATGCTAGTCTTGGGGGTCTTGCTCTGTAATTTCTATCACTTAAAAAAAACACAATAAAAAACTATAGAATGAAGGTGACAAAACTAGGTGGAAAGAGCTATATTCTCACATAGACCTGCCTAACCTTATTTTTTCCCAGATGAGAGTCTAGATTCATGAGGTCCTTTATGAGATCCTTTAAGAGCTGAAAGAAACCACACACCCTCTTTTATCTTAAAGGAATAGAATCAAAGTATCCGCAGATCAGTGGTGGCAGCAACAGCACATTCAGTTCCTTCCTAGATATTGAACCAGAAACTGCATTATTTGTCTGCACAGTAATGTGTAAGACATACCCATGGGACTTGTGAGAACATCTCAGGTATTTTTCTGAACAGAGTCCATCTGCCCCACTGTCACCCCCAACAAGTGTAAGAGTTCATCAATTACTGGACAAGTTTCTAGCACTGTTTTTTCTAACTTTCTACCCTTGCACACAGGCTCCTATAGAGATTCTCTCCCAGGTTAATCTTGGTAGGTTGAAACCATGCAGCTCTCCTGATAAGCCAAAGGAAAAATGGAAATAGAAAGTGTTCTAATCTAGCCTTTAAAGTTGCATACTTTTAGTAACAGTAGCATATGTTTAGAAAGATAATAAAATATTTGATCCCAATATATCTATTCACAAGATAACTGTGAAAATTACATAAAAATACATATTTTGGACATATTGCATAAAAGTATATATGATGAAATGCAAAGGTTTCAAACGATTGTGATTGTAATCATTTCAAATTTGAGGTATTACAGTTTTATTTATTTCATAATTCTGACCCTGTTTGGTGTTTGCAAGATATTATAATGCTTTTCATGGTGATGACATTTTCCCCATTTAAATTAAATGTGCCTAATAAATGTTAACTGCAAGAAACCAAATATCTAAGTTTAATTAATTAATTTTTAATTTTTCAAAATTCTTGGTCTTTATTTCATTATTTGTTTCTGTACTAGGGGAAAAAGAGGATACAACACAAAAGATATAATTATTTGACCGTTCAATGTGAAACTTTTGTGCAAATTTCAAGGGAAAAATGGCTTCTCTTCTATAAGGCATCTGGAACGCCTACATTCACAAAGAAAGTATCAACACTCAAACATACTCCTGAGACAATATGTGATTTTTCTATCACTTGAAATTCACTATTTGAAAAGAAACTTTGTGGGCATAGGTGTTTTGGGAAAACTTGTGACAATTTTGAAGTTTTCTTTCTCTGTGGCTAACTTACTAAAGGTAATCAAAATTTATTGGTTCTTACTGATACTTTAAGAACCCTTCATTGCTCATTAAATCCTTTATCGAATATATTTGGTAAATAATATAGTATAGCACACTACATATTGTCTAGGAATATGGCATATTAGATACATTTATTAATGTTGATATACCAGTAAATTATATTATTTGTTGTTACTTATGGACAGAGGAACAAAGTAGCTAAGTGTCATGTGACAAATGCAAATTGTGATAATTTGTGTTTCTATAAGTATGAAGCATGTAAGTATGTATTCACATAAACCCCACATATTAAGGTGTTTTTTCTGTTCTATGTCATCTGTCTTTGAATAAATTATTTGTAGAGTTGTGCAGTGAACAACCAAAGGTTTCTGACTCTTCCACTAAATAAGTTGATGAGGGTTAAACAGTTGTGTTTCTTAAAGCTGCTTATACATAACAGCAAACTCAGGCAAAAAGAGAATAAGTACATATTTTGCTGTAATCTTTGAAAATTCCAGGTACAGAAATCTGTGACTCATGGGATAGGACATTACCTAAATGTGTGCTGGTCCCCCTTGCTGTCAGCCCCAGCACTTCTCTTTAGGGCATTACTTATGGCTTACAGCCGTTTGCCCTGTTTTCAGAATGTCCTGCTCATTAGTGTATAAGACTCAGAAGACCTGGACTCTAATTTTGGATCCATCCTTGCATGCTTCATGACTTTGAACAAATCCCTTAAATATCTGAGCTTCAGTTTCATTTATAAAATGCTGAAACTGCCTATTTTAGTTACTCTAGGTACTGTACTGTTGTTTTTTTTTTTTTGTTTTTGTTTTTTTTTAAATTTACTTATACTTATTTCTTTTTTTTTTTTTTTTTTTTTTATGAAATTTATTGACAAATTGGTTTCCATACAACACCCAGTGCTCATCCCAAAAGGTGCCCTCCTCAATACCCATCACCCACCCTCTCCTCCCTCCCACCCCCCATCAACCCTCAGTTTGTTCTCAGTTTTTAAGTCTCTTATGCTTTGGCTCTCTCCCATTCTAACCTCTTTTTTTTTTTTTTCCTTCCCCTCCCCCATGGGTTCCTGTGAAGTTTCTCAGGATCCACATAAGAGTGAAACCATATGGTATCTGTCTTTCTCTGTATGGCTTATTTCACTTAGCATCACACTCTCCAGTTCCATCCACGTTGCTACGAAAGGCCATATTTCATTTTTTCTCATTGCCACGTAATATTCCATTGTGTATATAAACCACAATTTCTTTATCCATTCATCAGTTGATGGACATTTAGGCTCTTTCCATAATTTGGCTATTGTTGAGAGTGCTGCTATGAACATTGGGGTACACGTGGCCCTATGCATCAGCGCTCCTGTATCCCTTGGATAAATTCCTAGCAGTGCTATTGCTGGGTCATAGGGTAGGTCTATTTTTAATTTTCTGAGGAACCTCCACACTGCTTTCCAGAGAGGCTGCACCAATTTGCATTCCCACCAACAGTGCAAGAGGGTTCCCGTTTCTCCACATCCTCTCCAGCATCTATAGTCTCCGGATTTGTTCATTTTGGCCACTCTGACTGGCGTGAGGTGATACCTGAGTGTGGTTTTGATTTGTATTTCCCTGATAAGGAGCGACGCTGAACATCTTTTCATGTGCCTGTTGGCCATCCGGATGTCTTCTTTAGAGAAGTGTCTATTCATGTTTTCTGCCCATTTCTTCACTGGGTTATTTGTTTTTCGGGTGTGGAGTTTGGTGAGCTCTTTATAGATTTTGGATACTAGCCCTTTGTCCGATATGTCATTTGCGAATATCTTTTCCCATTCCGTTGGTTGCCTTTTAGTTTTGTTGGTTGTTTCCTTGGCTGTGCAGAAGCTTTTTATCTTCATAAGGTCCCAGTAATTCACTTTTGCTTTTAATTCCCTTGCCTTTGGGGATGTGTCCAGTAAGAGATTGCTACGGCTGAGGTCAGAGAGGTCTTTTCCTGCTTTCTCCTCTAAGGTTTTGATGGTTTCCTGTCTCACATTTAGGTCCTTTATCCATTTTGAGTTTATTTTTGTGAATGGTGTGAGAAAGTGGTCTAGTTTCAACCTTCTGCATGTTGCTGTCCAGTTCTCCCAGCACCATTTGTTAAAGAGGCTGTCTTTTTTCCATTGGATGTTCTTTCCTGCTTTGTCAAAGATGAGTTGGCCATACGTTTGTGGGTCTAGTTCTGGGGTTTCTATTCTATTCCATTGGTCTATGTGTCTGTTTTGGTGCCAATACCATGCTGTCTTGATGATGACAGCTTTGTAGTAGAGGCTAAAGTCTGGGATTGTGATGCCTCCTGCTTTGGTCTTCTTCTTCAAAATTCCTTTGGCTATTCGGGGCCTTTTGTGGTTCCATATGAATTTTAGGATTGCTTGTTCTAGTTTCAAGAAGAATGCTGGTGCAATTTTGATTGGGATTGCATTGAATGTGTAGATAGCTTTGGGTAGTATTGACCTTTTGACAATATTTATTTTTCCAATCCATGAGCAGGGAATGTCTTTCCATTTCTTTAAATCTTCTTCAATTTCCTTCATAAGCTTTCTATAATTTTCAGCATACAGATCCTTTACATCTTTGGTTAGATTTATTCCTAGGTATTTTATGCTTCTTGGTGCAATTGTGAATGGAATCAGTTTCTTTATTTGTCTTTCTGTTGCTTCATTGTTAGTGTATAAGAATGCAACTGATTTCTGTACATTGATTTTGTATCCTGCAACTTTGCTGAATTCCTGTATCAGTTCTAGCAGACTTTTGGTGGAGTCTATCGGATTTTCCATGTATAATATCATGTCATCTGCAAAAAGCGAAAGCTTGACTTCATCTTTGCCAATTTTGATGCCTTTGATTTCCTTTTGTTGTCTGATTGCTGATGCTAGAACTTCCAGCACTATGTTAAACAGCAGCGGTGAGAGTGGGCATCCTTGTCGTGTTCCTGATCTCAGGGAAAAAGCTTTCAGTTTTTCCCCGTTGAGGATGATGTTAGCTGTGGGCTTTTCATAAATGGCTTTTATGATCTTTAAGTATGTTCCTTCTATCCCGACTTTCTCAAGGGTTTTTATTAAGAAAGGGTGCTGGATTTTGTCGAAGGCCTTTTCTGCATCGATTGACAGGATCATATGGTTCTTCTCTTTTTTTTTGTTAATGTGATGTATCATGTTGATTGATTTGCGAATGTTGAACCAGCCCTGCATCCCATGTACTGTTGTTTTAAGAAGCTCAGATGTGGTAAAGTAGGAACGTTTGTTTGATTGTAAACTCTTATGTAAGCATAAAAATATTAGTCATTTCCAACCACATTCAGCCCATTATTCTGGCTTTAGGGAGCTCTTTTGCTCAGACCTGTGTTTCTCACACTTGAAGGTGTATCAGAATGTGTACCAGGAGTGCTTGTTATAACACAGATTACTTGCTTTCTACCTTTGGAGTTTCTGATTTAGTAGGTCTCTGGTAGGGTCTAAGATCTTGATGCTAATGCTTCAGGACTGGGCCACACTTTGAGAACCACTGACTCTTGCTAATACAAGTCTGTTCTGCAGATGAGCATTTTAGGTATCACATAGTCGTTTGTTAAAATCCAAAATCTCAGGTCTATCCCAAGCCTAATAAGTCAGAATCTGTATTTTAAGAAGATCCCCAAATGATTCATAAATACCTTAAACTTGGAGAAGTACTGCTTTCCATGGCTCACAACCATGGCTGCACATGACAATCAACTGGAAACCTTCAAAAAAATATTGAAGCCACATATTCTCTACTTCCAGAAATTTATATTTAGTTAGTTTGGGGTACAGCCTGGCATAGGTAATTTTTAAAAATGATTCCGATATGTACACAGAGTTGAGAACCACTGCTTTACTTGTTGAAGAGTCTCTTTTACAAACCATTTTTGAGGCAATACTTAATAGATATGTAGTAAAAAATTAAAGTCATGTTGTATGGCTTAGAAAATATGTCAACAGCAAAGATGTACAAATTCAATTGGGAGAGAAGAATGAGATCATCATAGATTCATTTCTTTAACACACGATCTCATAACTACAATGTCATGGAAAATGGAGTGACTTTATTTTAATATGGATCCAATTTACATAATATCTATTGAAACGGCATTACAGTTTGGCTTCTTAAAGATGATTGTCTTGTATTCTCACTTTCATTTACATTAGGCAAGACTCAAAGCAGTTCTAGTATTTTCTTTTGCAGTACTATCTCTTAGAGAAAACATAATATTCAGGCAAGGGAAATATCTTCAGTGATAATGTATTCAAACAGGCTTAATTATGTGCACTTACACTGCCTATACATAAATATAAGATCGTGGTTACATGTTTGTGACATTCATCTAAACTTTACACGGTGACCAATCTTTAGCTAAAACGTAGGATCAAGTCTTTGTTTCATAGGTAAAGATTTTGTCAAGGATGTCATAAGTTCACAATGCTTAACACGTAGTCAGAAGACCTAGGTCAAAATAGTTTGAAATAGTTTGAGCTATTAAATGAGAATAATTGACAATTGCTTGGCCTACTACACAACCTATTTTTATGATGATCAAATGAGGTACTATGTATTGGAATGCTTTATAAGTTATGAAAAGGCATAAAATATAACCTCTTAATAAGATTATTATCATTATATTCAGAGTAGGAAATAACCTCTACAACATTAGAAAATTCGATAAAATGAGCGTTTTGTTTTTATTTTTATGATCAAGGATGGTCATTTATGTTTGTATCACTTTTTTTTCACTTTAAAGTTACATGTATCTTAGAATATAGTTGAATTTCTTTTCAGGAGTACAGGGTGAGTGAACACTTTTTTGTAGTCACTTGTAATCACAACATCATCTCAAGTTAATTAGTCATTAACCTTCATGAAAGAAAACACATTGCTTCAGATTTTGTGAAGTACCATAGGATAAACTTGTAGAAATCTAGAGTAGGAAAGGCCTGGAGATTATGTAGTCCACTGTGTCATTTTAAAATGATTTAGGTGAGAAGAAAAATATTTAGGGGTGCCTGGCTAGCTTAGTCAATAGAACATGTGGCTCTTGAAGTAGGATTTGTGATTTCAAGCCCCATGTTGGGTTTAGAGCCTACTAAAAAAATACAGAAAAGAAAAAGAAAAATGTAGTTGGTTGCCTAAAGATTTGAGTGACTTTTTGAACTAGAATTCATGCCTCGTAATTCTCCTTCAGAGATCTTTATTCCATAGGAGCACTGAAGTTACCTTTTTGGTTTTCATGCTATCATAGGATATGCTGTTTAAAATTATGCTAGAAGTGTCTTTCCCTTTCTTTTTCTTCTCCCCTCCTGATCCTCCCCCTCCATTCTACTTGCCTCCTCTCTATCTCTTCCTTTTTCTATGCTTCTCTTCCCTTGTTTCTATTCCTGTCTCTCATTCCTTCTCCTCCTCTCCCCTCTTGTCCGTCTCCTCTTTTCTCCTTCTAATCCCTCCAAATCAAGTCACAGCTGAGCCTTCTATGGATAATCATGCAGCTAGTGCTGGTCAAGGAAGAATTTTTCAGTAATTGCATTACTGTTTCTATGTTCACTGTCTTAACCACATAGGCTTTCTTTGTTCGCTTTCAGCATCTGTCTTATCATATTCAAAAAGGCAGTCCTGTACATGTAACTTTTTTTCTTTAAGTTTTTTTTTTCCTTTTTCCTTTTTGCGTCTGGCTCTCTCTCTGTTACTCAGATTTCTTATTTGAATTATTAACTCTTTTCCCCAGTACTTCGTTTGGGTTCCTTAATCCTACTACCTTATTATTGTTACTTATAACTTTCTACCTAGTTAAAGTCCCTCTTAGAGACCTTGACTAGGATGACTGTACAGTGAGACTGTAGTCCAGGCTCTACACATTGTACTTACTATAGTTTGCACTTAAAATTCTTTGATGATGGTAGAATTTATTTTCTAATTTGTACAGAATTTACTTTGGGCTAATGATGGGGCTGATGTGGTCACTAAGAGGAACTGGACATAGATATAGACAGTCCCCTGGCATGGTGGGTGCTCTGCATAGTAAGTCCTGCCACAAGTACACAGGTTATTTCTTGTGTGTCAAGTTTTCATGAAGCTTTCTTAGTAGGTGAGCCAAGGCAGGTCCAACATGTTACACCAGAAAAAAGGGACAGAGCACAGTAAAGGGAAAATAACAGGTCAGCAACTCTGAGTGGGCCCTGCAGGTAGGCAGGTAGGTGTCACAGGGAGGTGTGTCAGCTTATATAGAGAATTAGTCACAAGGTTGAGGCTCAGAGAAGAACAGAGTCCATGGGATAAAAGCTGGCTTACACAGGGCAGAACCCTCAGTAATAAGGGACTTATACCCCAGATATATTACCAAGGTAGTGAACCTGGTCAAGGATACAAGTGAAGGTCTGTATCAAAGCTTTTGTAACTACGGGGTGACACAAAGATAAACCTCAAAGTACTGAACTCCATTTTTTAAAACTCATGCAGGATCATAAAACCTGGTCTAGTTAGGTAGGGGAAACATAGAAACAGAGGTCTGGAATGAGATTAGAACTGACACTACCTGTTTCTCCCTGACTCAGGCAACTTTGCTAGATTACATCTTTATTCTACTTAGTGCTTTCAGACCCCATGGACCTGACCTCACCTGACTATCATAAGCCAATTGTTTTCCAATATCAATCTAGAAATACCACTAGATCCTTCAAAGCCTTGTCATTATCAATAACATGAAGTCAAAGGTCCTTAGCTTGGATAACTCTCCATGCCTTGCTACCTCATTGCATCTACTAATTCGGAACCACTTACATTCTCTGTTCATGAGCACATGGTTGTGTGTACACACAGTGCTAGTTCTTACCTGTGTTCACAAACCTCTCTCTGCCTGGAACCTTCTTTTCCCTGTTCCACTTTTCCCTGCTATACTTCTTTGATAGGATACCTCCTTGTTGCTTCTTCTATGTTGAAGGCTAGTTTTGGTGTGATCTCATTCAGGAATCTTCTCTAATTCTCTCAGATGGGGCTAAGTACTCTATTTATTATTGGTAATAGCCTCTCTGCATATATATATTTTTCTCTCCTAGCTTTATTGCGGTATAATTGATAAATAAAATTTAAGCACTAAAGCTGTATAGTATGATGACTTGATATACATATACATTATACAATGATTATTACTACAATCAAGTTAACTAATACATCTATCACTTCATTTAGATACCTTTCTTGTAGTGATAAAACCACCCAAGATCCACTCTCCTTGCAAGATTCATGTATAAAACACAAAATTATGAACCATCGTTACCATGACATGCAGTAGATCTTCAGAACTTAATGATGTTATAACTGAGAGTCTACACTTTGACCAACATCTTCCCATTTCCACCACCTTCCAGCCCCTGGCAACTACCATTCTTGTTCTCTGTTTTTATGACATAGACCTTTTTCAAGATTCCATACATAATTGAGATTGTGTGGTATTTGTCTTTATTTAGCTCTTTTTCACCTGGCATAATACCCCCCCTGCCCAGATTCACCCATGTTGTTGCAAATGGAAAGATTTAAAATTTTTTTAGCTACATAATACTCTATTGTGTGTATGTGTGTACATAGAGAGATAGATATAGATGATAGATATACATATATGATATAGATAAAAATGATATAGATGTAGATATAGATACAGATAGAGATACATCTCATGTTTTCTTTTTTGATTCATTTATTGGTTAATGTTGGGGTGTTTGTGTATCTTGGCTCTTGTGGATAATGCTGCAATGAACATGGGGGTGAAGATACCTCCTTCCGATACTGATTTACTTGAGATACGTACCCAGAAGTGGAATTTCTGGATCATGTACATACCTCAATTTAGCATGTATACACTTTAATTTTTTTTAATATTTATTTATTCTTGTGTGACAGAGGGAGAGAGAGAGAGAGAGAGAGAGAGAGAGAGAGGAGGTGCAGATAGAGGGAGAGAGATACAGAATACTAAGCAGGCTTCAGGCTCCACGTTGTCAGCACAGAGCCCGATGAGGGACTCGAACTCATAAACTATGAGATCATGAACTGAGCCCAAGTTAGGCACTTAACAGACTCAGCCACCCAGGTTCCTCAGCACTTACTACATTTTAAAGTCACTCTTGTCTTACCTCAAATGTGCTATCAGTCATTCAAAGGCTGGTGTCTCATCTACTTTACCATTCCATCTGAGAGTTTAGCTTAGTACCTACAGGTCCTCAGATAAATATTTACTCACTGAATTAATCAGATAAGAATAGCCATACTGTAAATCAAGCATATCAGAAATTGGTTTATGGAAGAGGAGACAAGTTTGAAGGAGGCAGGTATGAAACAAGGGATTTTAGTGGTAAGGCCAACCACTACTGGAGAAATTATAAATGTGTGGTTGAAAAACATAAAGTAATAAAATCAGAGATGGATTATATTCTGGTCATTGGTGGGTGATAAGGGGTTTGGCTAGAAACACTTTCAACATTTCCCATTGCAGCTATTCTTTTTTTTTTTTAATTTTTTTTTCCACGTTTTTATTTATTTTTGGGACAGAGAGAGACAGAGCATGAACGGGGGAGGGGCAGAGAGAGAGGGAAACACAGAATCGGAAACAGGCTCCAGGCTCCGAGCCATCAGCCCAGAGCCCGACGCGGGGCTCGAACTCCCGGACCGCGAGATCGTGACCTGGCTGAAGTCGGACGCTTAACCGACTGCGCCACCCAGGCGCCCCGCAGCTATTCTTGTTAAGCACCACTTCCAAGAGAATGAGAAATGCATATAGTAGCATTTTAGGGGAACCCAAAACTTCAGACACAGGTGCCCAGACAAAGTATGCTGATAGATGAGATTCTGACAAAAAGGAGTCACTCAGTGCATGTCCAATGTCTATGAAAAGCTCAGATTCCCAGGTAGCTTACAAGAAGGGATATACTTTCTGGGAGCTGCTGAGGTTTTCTCCCTCTAGAAGTGCCTGTGAACTTTGAGGGACTAAGTTGAGGATTTGGGAGTTACAGTTGGCAGGATTGTTGTGCAACAGGTGTATTCACCTCATCTGTTCTACTTTCTTAAGAAATGAGACAAGGTATAGATCACATGCGCTCATTCAACTCAAAGTGATTATTTATACTGAATAATGATGTCTCTTGGGTTTTGCAGTGTTGAGCTCTCTACTGACTCCTGGAGAAATTCAAAGTTGAATGTATAGTGGACTTTTTAACAATCCCAAATTCTCTCTGTATGTTTTGCTATAATGCACAAAGGCATTATTTATATGAGGTCAGAGGATAAGCCTGTAACTCTGAGGAAAATAGAACCCAGCTTCTCATACAATAATATATTACTATGTATTCTATTATAACTTTTTTGGTGATGCATTTCTATAGTGAGTTCCTATATTTTCAAGTTATCAAGTTATTTGCCACAATTCTCTGGTAGGAACAATATAGATCAAAATGAAAGTCAACATAAAGTCATGCATGGCCAAATGTATACATGTGAAAATATTAATTGGGAAAATTACTTGGTTTCCTGATTTCTAATTTTTGTGCTTCTTCAGTTAAACTTCATTCTAGCACACCTATATCAGACCTGCTTATTTTATGGGGTTTGAGTCACATATGCTTGCCAATTTGTGGTTGATCTTTTTCTTGCTTGACATAACCAAGATTGCTGTCATCTTATGCATGTTCATGATGTAATTGTATGAGCATATCTTAAGATCAGCATTTTACATTGCAGAATCATTAACTTAGCATATGGATTTTTCTTTGACCTTCTTTCTGACTTTTGTTCTTTTGTCTATCTTTTGTGATGCTAATATGATGAACTAATATCTAATATTATCAGCACCGCAAGGAAATGCCTAAAGTCTACAGGATATTATAGATCAGATAAACTTCTAGATTGAATATAAAGGGATTCAGGTTTTAGTTTCACAAAGCCTTAACTCTAGAAAGTTGGGAATTAGCTTTTATTGTTTTAACTCTGAAATGGGTGTAACTCCTACTTGCCCTTTAAAACAAAGATGTTGGTCTGGTCTGACATTAAGTTTTTGAGTATGGTTGAATTCGTTAGAAGAAATGCATGATGTTATAAGTTGGATGGTGATATGCTCAAAAAAGAAAACAAAAAACAACAAATAAACCTCTGACATTAGCTTATAAATGTCATGTTATAGGAAATTTGAAAATATATTTGCATTGATGCAAAATAGTATATAAAGTATTATATTAAAGATATATATACTTGTATATAAATACTAATATATAAGATATATATATTAAAGTGTATATGATACTTGTAGAAATAAAACGACTCAAAATCTAGCTCTAGAAATAAAAGTATTTATTTATATATAATCTGTTAGGAGGTATAAAAAATGTCATAAATATACCTTATTGTGTTGTATGGATGTATTTGAATACAAGATTTAAAAAATTTGTTTCTTTTGCATATATTAATGATAATATGAGAAAGCAAAAGCATACATGTGCTATTAATATGCATAATAAATTTAGACATAAAATGAATCTGAATATTATTGTGAACTTGGGTCATAGTATTATTTAATAGGAACTCAAATTAAGTTGATGCACCAATCATGGAGAAGTTTATTGCAGAAAACGGAATTTTCCAGGTTATCAAGGATATGAACTGGTACAATATATAGGAAGCCTTATACAATGACTTTCTTAATTTGTTTTGATTAATAAGTTCTATTTGTAATTAATCATTATGCAAGTGCTAAAATTATTTGCAAGAGAGGTCAGACTTAATGTGTCTTCTTTTTTTTTCCAGACTTAATATTTCTTGTTTTTATTGCATCTTGTTTAATCATGCACTATAGTCCCTAAGGAGTAAAATAAGATTGTGTAATATTTTTTTCTCCTATTTGTATTATAAGATATGCAGTAATGGTGTATTGGCTAAAAGAGAAATAATTTTAAAAAATGTAAAGTCAATTCTTCGTATTTCTAATTTCAATTCTCTCTTTTTTTAAATTTAATTTGAGAGAGAGAGAAAATATGCGTATGTGTAAGCAAGGGAGGGGCAGAGAAAGAGAGAGAATCCAAAGCAGGCTCCTTGCTGTCTGCCCAGAGCCCAAGGTGGGGCTTGATTTCAGAAACCTATGAGATCATGACCTGAGTGAAAATCAAGTGCCAACATGCTTCACTGACTGAGATACCTAGATGCCCCATTTTTTAAAAAAGTTTACTGATTTGTTTTCTGATCTCAATTTTAGACAAAATTTCCATTTTTCTTTTATTCTAAGTCACTTTGAGATCTTGTGATCTGTGAATAAGCAGGACTCCTGAATATGAGAGACTGGCTGCTGAAGTAGAATAAGAATTTTACTTAAATTTCAATTTGTGTATCAAGTAAAATTATCATAATTATGCTTTTATACCCCTTGTAATATTAAAGACCCAAGACAAGTAAAGAAATGATTAGAGTAATATAAATAAATTCAGGTGTAAGACTCAGATGCATTATATATTCAGGGCAGAAAACAATTTGGTAGTATGATTATAGACATACTATTGCTAACATTTGAATCCCTGTCAATATAGAAACCATTTCACAGTATTGGTGACATAAAATAGTGTCCTAGTTAAAATGGGAAAATTATATTGTCAACAACAACAACAACAAAGCCCTAAGTTCTAGAACATTTTAAAAAGGAAGCAGTGACTACTGCGAACCAACATGGGTTCCCTGGGAACAATCGGTAACTGATAAGTAGATTTCCTTAAAACTAATAAAATTCCAGATTGATATATCAGGGAAAAACCATTTACTCTGAGTATCTGTATTTTGATAAGTTTCTCCTGACAGATAAATGAACAAGTTATTGGTTTATAATGAGCTAGGTTTTTTCCCTTTGATTGGATAATCTTGCCAAAGAAGTATTGATTGACAGTGGTAAAGGATTCTCTCAGTGTGTCCTTGGCCATGTTCAAAATTTGGATAAAAAAAAAAAAAAAACTTGCGACCATATTTGACATAAAAATAAGAGGATAGCTTTGTGTCATATCAGTCATACCAAGTAAGGCAGAAAGATAAGAAAATTCTGGTTTTTTGACAGAATTATAATTGAAAAATGGAAGAAAGCTTATAGGGAGGCAAATTATCACTCTCTATTTAAAAGAATATTGTTCATATGTATGTGTTTATACCATACTTTATCCCACTCAAAAAAAATAAGGAAAGGATTTGCGGTAGTTTATAATTTAAATGGAACATAATTTAAATAAACAAATCAGGTTGAATTATGTTTTTTAAGTTTATTTATTTTGAGAGAGAGACAGAGACAGAGAGAGAGAGAAAGTGAGCAACTGCAAGTGTGGTGGAGGGCCTTAGAGAGATGGAGAGAGAAAATCCCAAGTAAGGTCAGCATGCTCAGCACAGAGCCTGATGTGGGGGCTCAACCTCACAAATATGAGATCATGACCTGAGTCAAAATCAAGAGGTGGATTCTCAATTGACTGAGCTACCCAGGCATCCCCAGGTTGAATTCTTTTATAAATGATCATTCACATAGTTTTAAGGCATGATGGAAATAACACAGCTTCTGAGCCTGGAGACCTAGCTCCAAGTATTGCCTCTACCAACTTCCAGCTTTGTAAGCAAGAACAAATAAGAGACAATCACTTATCCCTGCTGGGCCTCAAGTCCTTTATTTCTAAAATGAAAATGATAATAATACCCTCTTATCTTAGATGGTTAACGTAAGAATCTAATAAGAAGGATCTGGTGTGTGTGTGTGTGTGTGTGTGTGTGTGTGTGTGTGAACTCATTTGCTGTTCTACCAAATGGAATAGATTTCCTTGTAAAGAAGTAAATTTTTAGTCATCTTTGTATTTAAGCAGAGGCCTGCTAACCAAAATAAAAAATGTCATTTAAAAAGGACCATGAAACGAAAACCTTTATGTAGTAGAAAGTTGAAATGGATGATTTTTCATGTACTACCACAGAATGTTCTATCATTCTGTGATATTCTGTATATCTAATTTATTTTTTTTGCATGTGTTTTATTGGCATCCAATATCACTTTGAGTGCTTATGAAGAATTTCATTCAGAAATATATTCTCTAATAAATTTTCAGTGGGTTTCAATATTCATACCTTTACAACTTTCTACCCACTGGAGAATTTGCTAGTATGTTAAGAGAGAGGGACTATGTTTCATTAAAATGTAAGATTTATTTAGGTCTTTCATTTTTCTTTGCAGATCAATATTAAGACATATCTGGTCTCAGAAAGATACTTTTATATTTATCCAGCTTCATCAAAATAGATAAGATTGATCAGGTTAAATGGGGCCTCATTTCTTACATTGTTCAACATGGCTCAAACTGTTAAATCATTTAGTCCCCCAAAGGTTAAGACATGATACTATCTCCCAATACATACTTCCTCTTGGCTCTTTCTACCCTGAGGACTTAGGTATCCTAGGCCTTGAGTCACTCCAGTCCTGGGTCCGAGTCCTGACAGGACTAAGTCACATCCCCAGCTATTTGCTCCAAGAACCCTCTCTCTGCTGACTCATGCAGCATCATCAAAGATCATTTCAGGAAAATGGGAGTGGATAGCAGTGTCCATGGACTTTATTTGCCTTTGGGTAAGTCTGCTATTCTTGAATTGAGGAGTGCTTTGTTTGTATCACCCCCTTACTTTTCATTTCAGCTACTTTCCCCAGAAATAATTAAGCAAGATCTTTTGAATATCTGATTTCCTGTTCCTAAATTCAGATAGCCTCTGCTGCCACTAAATTTGAGGTCAAATAACAAATGCCATGCATCAATATATATGGGTAAATCATATTTCCAACTGTTGCTGAACTAGTCTCTTTCACCAAATTCAGCCTTTTTGTTTTTTGTATGCATATTTTCTTTTTTTTTTCTTTTTGTAAAAAGACTTTAATTTACCTAAAAGCTCAAGTGTTAAAATTTGTAAATAGCAATTATCAGAGTATTAAGCCAGTTTCTTTCCTGTTGAGTTAACAGGTTCTTAGCCAATTACCTCATCATCACCTTGCCGTGTTCATAGTAAAAGAAGCACTGATCCATAGCTTTACCTGTGGAACTGGGTGACTTTTAAATACATAATGTAGCATTTTGGGTTATAATTTTGAAAGTGCTCAGAAAATTTGGGCAAACAAAAGTAAGGATTGGAAGGGAGAAATGAAAAGACAGAGGTAGGTTAAGTCCAAGCAGATTAGGAAATGATCAGATGACAGTAAAACACACTTAACCCCATTCCAAAGTGGGTTATCTGTATGTAAAGCTGAAAATATTCCCATGGATGTCAGTTTCCTAATGGAAAATCTGTGGATGCTAAAATAAAAATAGAACTTGTTAAAAGATAATGACAAGGAATCCTAAGAATTATCTAACAAAGTCCTAAATATGTCAGAGTTGATTTCTTGTGGATAATGTCTCAGTTTCATTCAATGTTAGTCCCAAAAGAAAAGGTTTAGGCAATCAGGTCCCAAGCCCTAGTGTCTTGGGCAACTACAGAATTATTGCAAAATTTCCAAACATCTGTACATACCTTAAGTATTATTTGTATACATTATATATCTCACATGTAAATGAATTACTGTTTTTCAAACCTAGACCAGGGATGGATAGATCCAATTAAAATATTGGTTGGAAATGTAAATGAGAAGACTGGCAGGATGATAGAGAAAGAGGGAGATTCCCAAGTAAATAAGGTAAAGCATTATTGGAAGTACAAATATGGGGAAGATAGGAAACAAATACAAAATGATGTATGGAATTAAAGAGATTTTGAAACTAAGATTAATTTGGGTAGTTAATCGAGTTTGAGGGGCCAGTAAGTATTCAGGTACAATTACCCATTGAAAAGTGAATCTGAGGACTCTGGTATTCAGAAAAAGAACTGCATCAGTGCGAATCATCAAATGCTTTCTTATTAGTAGATAGTTTTAACTATAGTTTAGATGAAATTGCTAAGGGAAAGAGTGTAGCCTGGGTAGTTAGTATGCATAACCCTGTGCTGGACATTCTATGGGGATTAAGTAAAAATCCAATAGAAGTAGATTCACGGTGAAGCTTAAGGTTTGGGGCTCTTCACTTGCATGAGGCAGCTATTCCAAAGATTTGTCTCTAATTTTTAATTTACCATTTTGTATTTTTTAAAGGAAATAATCTATACTGTATAAATATCAGGCTCTAAAAAAATCTGGTTCCATACTTGTTCTAGTCCCTCAAGGAACTTGTACAAATGAAAAATTAAGTAACAGTGAAAGCAATATATTCTTGATGGTGGTTCAGATGACTTTTCAAAAATTGCTGTGGGTTGATATGTTACTATGGACATTTTTAATGAAAGGCTGAGTCCTAAGGGTTGTGGTGTAACTTGAATGGGGATAGAGAGAAAAAGTAGAAAGAGGCATTTCAGTAAAGAAGTGAGGGAATAATACATGGAGTAACCCAATTTCAGGTTGTGTGCTACCAGAAAAACACCAAGAGGTCTTTGTTTCAAACTTCTTGGCACACTTCTTTACCTTGAGGTAGATTAGTAATTATAATTATACCTCACCATACTTTAGACTACTTTGGCTCATTATTCTTTACCATGGAATACAGCCGCACTCTGATGTTGACGGTTCTATGTTTCTTCAAAGTTAGGAAATATGGTGATGATGACTCTAGGGTCCAGGATAAAGAGCAAGACACAGGGCAGTCACAGCAGATATACAGTTCCATTTCAGACTTGATTTCTCAATTGTGCTATGGTGCTGTTATAGTTTGTATTATTGGTATTATTGTTATTATTTATTATTTTGCCTTTATTTTTCTTTATACTTAGTAATTTTGATGAGCTGTCACTAAATAATGGAACTTCTTTATTCCCACTGCTATCACTATATTCCAAACCCTTATCAGTGCATGACTGACTTCAGTCTTTACATGTATTGAGTACTTACGTTATGCTAGGCACTGGGCGAGTATCGGCAATGAGCAGTGAGTAATATGGAGATTGTAGTCTAAATATCTAGGTTCTTCTGCAAATGCAGCTTTTCATTAATTCCTTTCCTTGCTTAATCAGCTATAATTGGCCTCCAGTCTGTGTCCCATCAGACTCAATTTCTAAGCATCATCAGTTATTTTTTTCAAAAATTTTTAAATGTTTATTTTTGAGAGAGAGAGAAAGAGAGAGACAGAGAGAGAGAGAGAGAGCACAAGCAGGGGAGGGCAGAGGGAGAGGAAGATGCAGAATCTGAAGCAGGCTCCAGGCTCTGAGCTGTCAGCACAAGGCCTGACACAGGACTGGAACTTGTGAACCGAGATATCATGACCTGAGCCAAAGTTGGACATTCAACTGAATGAGCCATCCTGGCACCCCATAAGCGCCATGAGTTCTTAATGTGTCACTCTGTATATCCATCTTATCTTCTTGTCAGGAATGTTTCTTGATAGCCCATGTCCACAGTTCCCTTTTTAAAATATTAGTGTTTTGGTGTGCCTGGGTAGCTCATTCAGCTCATATCATGATCTCACAGTTTGTGAATTCCAGCCCTACATCGGGCTGTCTGCTGTCAGCACAGAGCCTGCTTTGGATCCTCTGTCCTCCTCTTTCCCTGCCCCTCCACTCTCTCTTTCTCTCACTGTCCCTCTCAAAAATAAGTAAAATTAACAATAGATATATAGATAGATAGACAGATATTAAAGTTTTATCTTTCTTCAGGATGTATGGTTCATTCTCCCTCCCTCCATTTACCTAAATTCTAATCACCTGAAGCCCTCCCTCTTATAAGAAATCATTAATTGTACCGTCCTCAATTTATTATTTTTCCTTATTTATTTTTTCCTTGTTTACTATTATGTTTTGGGTGTGGAGACTTTTAGGAAATACCAAATAATTTAGTGTTTCATTGTTTGCTAATAGTTTCATGTATTTTAGCTTTGTATCCTCAACTAGAGGATAGAATGTATTTTATCTTTGTATCCTCAACTAGAATGCAAGCTCCCTAAATTATAGAATGAAGGAAGGTTGGAGACCACACACCTACCTTGGTCTGGGTAACCTTTCTGTCAGTGCTAATATTGATATTCAAATATATCATATTATGCTGCATTTTAAAGAGGAAGTAAAACTCTAGGGAAAATAAATGTGTTTCCTATGATCAAACAACTAGTTACTAGCAGATCATAGTCTAGATCACGACTGTTTCCATGACACCTTGTTTTCTGTGTCCCACATATTGCTTGGTACACAGCTGGATAAATAACAGGTACTCAATAATTTCTTTTAATGGTAGGCACAGAGCAAAGTGAGTTTATTGCTCTGTTCCATTTTATGGATCATATATGGCTATATATGATCTGAATGATAATAGGACATTGATTTTTCCTTTATCAGAATATGGGGTGATGAAATCTTTTGGGCTAGTGAAAATACCAAAGATGAATAATTCTTTTGAAATTATTTTCTTGCTGATTTTGTGTGTTAATCACATTCCCATAGTGGATGACGTGGCAAAAGCTTTATGACTTAGACATCTAGTGTTGCCACCAGATCTAAATGCCCAGCCCCCTCACAGTAGGCAATTTATTTGGCTTGGCAAACTTCACTCTTTTTTTTTTTTTCAGTAGTGAATTTGGCTTCTTGGGGATGGCATTTTTAAGAGTAATGCAAATACATACTTTCCTATCAATAAAGCCGTGATTTACAGTATTTAATCTAGTTGAAGGGTAAGAAAAATGGAATTCTGCATAGAGGAGAAATGAAATTATAATAAAATGGCACACTCCCCAAAGTTTTCTTAATATGTAGAGTATTAACCTGGCACCCAGCCTTATTTGCTGCATACAGAGCTCCATCAATCAGAAGAATGGAAAAGCTGGCTTTCCAAGACTCTTATTAAAGCATTTGACTTAGTAGGTTTTGTAGATTTTATTGGGTAAATAGCATGATATTTAATCCACAATATCTCCTCTGTCATCTTGTGTAAGACTAAGTCTTTACGTAAAACCTAGAGATATTCCTTATAATTTCTTCCCTGTAGTAATGAGTTCCACCTTTTATCCATATACTGCTATACTCTGCATCATCCTATGACCCTCACTTGATTATAAACATTCAGATTTCATTAGTAAGAGCTTTCTCTGATTCCTCCTCCCCTCCCCCACCATTGTCCCTTGGAGAAGGTAGGGCTATTGAGAATTAGTAATGTTTTGTCACTAGCTTAGAAATGCTGCAATGAAATTTAAATCTTTCCCCAATGAACTATAAACTTCTCTCTCCTGCTCAGCCTCAAAACTTGAGTGTGATTTAATGTTTATTCAGCACCAACAATATACAGGCACTTCAAAAAAGCATTCTGTTTATCTAGCACTCTAAAGTTCTAAAGACATGTCACATACTTAGCCTAATTAGTTCTCATCAGACCCTAGTGAAGGAGGAAAGGAGGACATGCACATTATCCCCACCACATACACTGGAAATAAAGCTAAGACTTTTTAACAAGATAATTGAAGCCAGTGGCCACGGGACACAAATGGAACACAGCTCCCTGATTCATTCTGAACTAACCAATAAATTATATCATTTATTTTTCTGCACTCTCCCTTTTTAAATCATCTATTTCTACCACCTGTTTTAGATTCTAGTTCATTCTTGTCTTAAATCTGTATGAAAAATGGATATTTTTTTATCTTGCTATATTCTTCTTCCCTTTGTGCAGTGTTATCAGTCTAGTCCCTTTTCCCTTTTTTCTTTCACTTATGATTGCATTTAATCTCATATTGTGGGAGACATCACCAGAGGGATAGATGGTGAAGACATTAAGATGTTCTCTCTCTGTCCCCCCTCTCTCTGCTCTTGTTCCTGGTGCTGTGTTCAGTGCAGGCTCTCTGTTCTCACTGAGGCTGCCATTTCTTTGCTGAATCACTGCTTTGTATTCAGCCAGGGACCATGGGGTATTCCCAGTGTATTTATTTTCTGTTCCTGAGCTGAATGCTGGGTGCTTCTTTGTCCTGATGCCTTCTGGAAAGGAGTTTAGGAGGGGGGAATGGAGAGGGAAAAGGAGGAGGAGGGGTGGGAATGCCAATAAAGCTTTCTCTATCCCCTAGAGGAATGTGTGCAAACGTCTTTAACATTGCTTCACTCAATGTTCTCCTCTCTGCTGCCCTTGCTCTTAATTGGATCTAGACCCTGGAGAAAATCACTTTGTTAATGGGATGGTTAAAGAAAAAGAGAGGTGGAAGTTGGCTGTGCTCAGTTCTGGCAACTTGTCTTCTTTGGGAATTAAAGTCTCAGATGCCTAATCTGGGGAAGGGGTTCTGCTTTCTTGATCATGAGGAAATGCCATTTCCCATCTGTTGCATTTTTCCCCTCTCAAAATGGAAGATTATTTTCTGAATCTCCTAAAAATACATACAACTAATTTGCTTAGAAAATATGAATCACTCAGCCATTTATCTATCTATATATCCATCTATCTATTCATCCATCCATTTGACAAATGACTGCTAACCATATTTTTGTTCCTGCTATTGTTCTAAGTTGTAAGAATCAATGGTAAATGAGAGAAATAAAGGACCTTCCCACATGGGGCTTACATTCAAATTGAGAAAGACAATAAACAAAATTCCAATACTTGCATAACAGTAATAGCGTGTGGTAGTGCTGCAATTGGAAGTTAGCAGTGTATAATAATAGACCCTATGAAGGGGGTACATGGGATAAAGTTTCCAGGTATAGCCCCTCTGAAGAGGTGATACTAAAGCTGAGATATAACAGTGCTTTCGTAAGCTTATCAGCACTGATTATTTACTTTTAGCAGTTTTTTTTTAATTTTTTTAAATGTTTATTTATTTTTGAGAGAGACAGAGAGACAGAGAGAGGGGAGGGGCAGAGAGAGGAAGACACAGAATCCAAAGCAGGCTCCGAGGTCAGAGCTGTCAGCCCAGAGCCTGATGCAGGGCTCGAACTCACGGAGTGTCAGATCATGACCTGGCCCCAAGTTGGATGCTCAGGGGCACTGAGCCACCCAGGTGCCCCTATTTACTTGTAGTAGTTTTAATGAGGTATAACATATATCATAAAATTTACCTATGTAAATTTTTCAGTTCAATGATTATTACTAAATGTACAGAGTTGTGCTACTATTACCACAATCTAGTCTGAGATTTTTATCATCCCCAAATGATTCCTTAAGCCCATTTTAGTCAATCCTCATTCCTACCCAAACACTGGTGTCTCACCAATCTGTTTTTCTGTCTCTATATATTTGCTATAAATGGAATTATACAATATGTGGCATTTTACATCTAGCTTCTTTCATGTAACATAATGTTTTTGAAGGTTGATCCACATTGTAGCATGCAAGTGTAGGTTTTTTTTTATATGACAGAATAATATTCCATTATATGGATATACCAAATTCTGTTTAATCATTCATCAGTTGATGGACACTTTGGTGCTTTTATGGACAATGTTGCTATGAACATTTGTGACATTTGTGAACCATTCTTTATGTTAGCATACATTTTCATTTATCTTCTGTTTTCTATCTAGGGTTGCAATTTGCTAGATTGTATAGAAAATTTATATTTAACTTTTAAGAAATCACCACACTCTTTTTCAATGTAGCTATACCATTTTACATTCTCACTAGCAATGTATGATAATTTGTTTCTCTACATTCTTGCCAACTTTTACTGATGCTTTCCTTTTGGTATAGCCATTTGCATAGATGTGTAGTGGTATTATACTGTCATTTCAATTTGTACTGACATAATACCTTATGTTGAATATCTTTTCGAGTGGCTATTAGTCATTTGCATATTTTTTAATAGTATGTTATTCATAGATTTTGCCCGTTTTTAGTTGGTGTGTTCATCATATTTAATAGGAAGAATTTTTAAATATATTATGTATATAGTTCCTTTATCAGATATATAAATTTACAAATATTCTCTTAGAGTCAATGGCTCATCTTTTCATTTTAAAGTATAAAAATTTTAATTTTCATAAGGCCAATTTATTAACTTGTTTTCTAATTAATTGTGCTTTTGGTATCAGATCTAAGAACTTTTTGCCTAGCCCAAAGTTACAAAGATTCATTATATATATATATATACATATATATATATATATATATATATATATATATATATATTTATATATATATATATTACATTTTAGTATCTGAGTCACTTTTCATTCATTTCTGTGTATGGAGTGAGGTAAATTCTAAATTCATGTTCTTTCAATCTGCATATCCAGTTGACTCAGAACCATTTGTTGAAAAGACTATCCTATCCCTATAGAATTGATTTGGTACCTTTGTCAATACATTTAGTTTTTTTAAATTTTTTTTTTCAACGTTTATTTATTTTTGGGATAGAGAGAGACAGAGCATGAACGGGGGAGGGGCAGAGAGAGAGGGAGACACAGAATCGGAAACAGGCTCCAGGCTCTGAGCCATCAGCCCAGAGCCTGACGCGGGGCTCGAACTCACAGACCGCGAGATCGTGACCTGGCTGAAGTCGGACGCTTAACCGACTGCGCCACCCAGGCGCCCCACATTTAGTTTTTTTAATTGCTCAACTTCAGAAGGGAATAGTGACCCATGAAGCTGAAATCTGTTATTTTGTCCTTAGATCAGTCATTGCCATAGGATGCCTGAAATTTGTAGTATCCAATCTGTATTACTTCCTACTTTTCTAAAATATATAGAAGGTAAGTACCTTCTCTGACATTAAGTACCTACTCTATTCAGCACAGTGAGATATGAGCCTTTTTTTTCTCTCAAAAAATTTTTATATAGATGCTTTAGCATACATAATAAAAGTAGGTACAGTATCACTTTTAAATGTGATAAAGAGCAAAATGAAGCAATTAGAATTTTTAACTCAAAAGAAGCTGACTTATGAGAATCATTTTAATGAAAGATACTATGATAAATATGTTACTGGCTGTTTGGCTGTGTATCCAGAATGGTTGGCTCTACGTTTCTAAAAGGCCAGTACAAGTAGATGAATACTAAGAATTATATCCATCTCCATGTGAAACAATAATCAAGTTATCCTACCTTTTGTGGTCCACAGTGTCTATTTTGCCTTTATGTTGTTTGTGTACATCCTGTTAATTTACACACTTGCATTTCTACCACTGTGCCTTGCTCCTATTGATACGTGTTTTGGGTTGTTTAAAGATGAATGTTGTATTCTCAAATAATTATCTACGAGATCTTACTTGTCTTCATGCTCTGAAACTTGCCCCACTTTCCCCCACTTTACTCTTCTGTTTTTTTCTAGGACCATTGTCTCAATTTAAACCCCAGAACACCAGTTTTCTAGAAAAGAAATTTAAATGACCCTAAAACCAGCTTTATATAAAATCTCATTAAACTATTCCCAAAAATTTCCAGAAACAAAGGATATGATGTAATTACTACACATTGCAAATAAAAGCAGTACCATTTATTGAATAAGAATTTAGGGAAATTAAAAAGAAAGGAATTACTTGTAATGAGCATGGTTAGGGAAAACTTTAACGATATATGGCAATTGAAGATCCTTGAAGGATAGTAAGAATAAGTTTGTACAGGTGTGGGAAGGATAGAAAAGTAGACAGTTCCACAGAGTATAATTTTATTTGTTTACTCACCTATCCATCCATTCATTATCAGGTATAATGCTAGAGAATAGAAAACATAGGTTGCTTTGGAGAATATTTGAATCATCTACATAGAGTGGGAGAGAAGAGGAAACAATCTAGAAATATGACATCAATATTGACTATTTAACATTTGAGTAAGAGTTAATCCATAATGGTTAGAAGGAAGAAGAACAGATGTTTTAGGATGAGGAAATAGCATGTGCAAAGGAAGAGGCACTTAAAGGTATAGAGAATTCAGGAAACTGAGAGTGCGCTGTTATATTTGAAGCATAGAATGTATGTGAACATGAGCATTTGAGGTACAACTAGGGAAGCACAAGGTGATTTAGGAAAATAGTGAATCTTTGCTGGGCAAGTATGAGGATTACAAAGAGGATCAAAGTAGACATATCTGGAAATGTAGAGTGAATCAGTTATGAGTGACCTTGTATATCAGGTTTAGGTGTCTGAATTTAGTTTTTAAATTTTATGTATTGTATTTACTTTTTGGAAAGGGAACATAATTTGGTAACTTACGTTGCAATAGTTGTGGCCTATGAGATAGTTTGAAGGTAAGAAATGTTTGGCAACAATGGCATAATCTAGAAGCTAGCCAACTAATATAAATGACTAAATCTCAGGAGTGAGATCAGTGCTGAAGATTGGATGGGGAAGTTTTACAGTGTAGTGGAAAAAAGAGTAGTACTGTAAAATAAACATAAATGGCATAAAAATGCATTCACTGTAGTTGTATAGGAAAATGACCGAGTGAAAGTCCAGGTACTAGTGAGAGGGAGCGAGAAAGAATAAACACATATTTATGAAACAAGTGCCCTAAAGATGGCACAACTTTTGAAGATTACATCATGATATATCAAGGGAGCTTAGGTTATTAGAGTAACTGTGATTAGATTCAAACCTGTCACTTCTGTCTCCATAGGAGGTAATTTTTTTTCCTCTCCAAATGTACAGAATTGCCATGGATCCTTGCTGTGTCCTCTCCAGCAGGAAATCCATAAGGTCTACGAGACTTGGGTCCTGGTCCTTAGAGACAAAGAGTAAAGCTTTTTTTTTTTTTTCTACTAATGGGATCTCAAAGAAGTACAAAAGAGTTATGTTGTCTTGTTGTCATCATTTATCATAATCAGGACTGACAAGTGAAACAAAGAATCTCATTCCCTCAAAGCAACAGGGAACTAAGCCAATGATTAAACAAAACACCCACCCCCCCCCACACACACACACACCCCTCACTAAAAAAAAAAAAAAAAAAAAAATACCAGGGAATAAGCCAAACTCTCTTTCCCTTCCTTCCTCATCCCCTTGTCCTCTTTCTGATTTGTTTTCCTGTCAGCATTTTCTCCAGAGATCGATTCCTCTTCAGCTAGTCCCAGTGATTTTTAAGCAAAGAGAGAAGCTTACTCTTTGCAGGTGAGAGATAATCAAATTGAATATTACATAGCCCCTGAAGTGCAGACAGCTGATAACAAGAGCCAAACTCAATATCCTGACAGATGTTGTCTTGGATTGATTAATCTCTGCTTCACTTCAGTGTAGCCATCCTCCAGCATGGACAGCACAGCCCTTTGGCCCCATCCCAAATAGGTTTTGCATCCTGGGGCTGGCTCAAAGAAACAACCCTGTTAAGAGTGCAATAGAATCCTTTCCTTTTAAGGAGGAGGAAATTAAACCCCAGCTTGCCTACCTCTTTTTTCAAATCCACTATTGTGGAAGGCCAGATTCTGGGCTTACTTAATGGTCCTCACAATAGAGGAATAAAGATCTCTTTCCTCTGAGTTTTTAGCTGAGCCAAAAAAAGAAGAAGAAGAAAAAAATTTGTTACTTCTTGAACTTGAAGAATTGAGGGATGCACATTTTTGTGGTGGGGGAAAAATGAGAGATTAGAACAAATAGGAGTAAAAAAGTCAAAGAAAGCAAACAATTATAAGACTGCTTCGAAATGTGAGAGCGGAAAAAAGAAATTCATCCATTCTTTCATTTCTATTCTTGCTTTATTCTTTCCCTTCCATTTGCCTTTTCCCTTCCCACTGTTGCTTTTCTTTCCTGACTGCCTCTTCCTTTCTTCTAATCTCTTTGATTTTGTTTAACAATAGGCATTATTTATTATTTAGATACTCTCTAAATGCTGAGATCACAAAAAACGACACAAAAAAAGTCTCTGTCATGGTGGAGATGCCTTCAACTTAGCCAAGGAGCAGGAGGTAGATATATCACAAAACAGCAACGTGAGAAATCCATAACAGAGTACCATGTGCTATGCGAGCAAGAGAAGATTGAGGAAGGCTTCATGTAAGAGAGCAGATTTGTCCTGGGTCTTGAAAGATGACTAGATATTCATTAAAAAGGATAAGGAGAGGAGCATTTCAAAGAGAAGTAAGCATGTGCAGAAAGAACGCGATGTGTTTAAGGTAGTGTGTGAACTATGTACAAGCTCCACTAAATAGCAGACTCATAGTAAGCACGTATTCCACCTTGAAAGTTGCAGCAGATTTACCACCACCTGCTTGATACAGTAACTTAACTTCATTGTTTTCTTATCCCCATTTTGCTTCTGTACCTCATTGTCCTTCCAAATATAGTACCTTAAATTTGTAAGGTAGTGTTTAATCCCTCCAGCTCTAATCCTGGTGTTTAAAGCCCTCTATTTAGCAGTTGTATGTCAATAAAAATTCCCCTTTTCCAGGCCTGGTACAAAACACATGTTGGCCCCTACCAGGGAGGCACTCTGCATGTTTTGGAGAGTGAACAGTTAGGTGGCTTGAGACCCCAAGGAATGGAGGAAAGCGAGTATGGAAAAGTAGTGAAAGTAGCCCAGGATGGATCTTGAGAAGGAGATGGATGATCTCAGAAATATGCTGGGTAGAAATTCCTAGAAGTAGAGAAGATAAATAGAAAAACCAAGAATATGAGTTCCTTGAGACTCATTCTGTCCAGGTTCGTGGCCCCAGTATTGATACACTTCCTGTCACATAGAAGTTCTCAATTAATGAATCATTTATTTCAATAATGCTGACTAAAAACAAGTGGCCCAGAACCATTTCCCACTCCACCTTGGTTTTATAGAATGAAGTAATGTTTTATTCTGTGGAAATAAAACCCATGTGAATGATAACACTGCTTCCTTGAATTTATGTATGATTTCTATGCTTAGAATTGCAAGAATATACAGTGAAGCCTTTATGAATGTCATTGCTTTAAGGAAAGTGTTTGAATTGGAATAAACATTTTACTTTAAAATTTACAAAATTTACAGAATACTTTGCCCTATTCCTTTCATTCCCATCCCCCTCTAGACCTCTTGTCTTTCCCCTTGTGGCTGCTTCTCACTCCATCCTTTGCCCAAAGCCCTGTTGACATATTATAGAGCTTTCATTTGCATTCTCTGCCAGGGCCTATGTTAATTTGACATAAGTGGCATTACAATGCACAGGGTAAAGCATTATCATTATTTATTATGATGCCTTGAGCTTACACTTTACCTGTGGGAAGTTTCAAATGCCTGCATCATTCCAGTATGCAGT
Source organism: Prionailurus viverrinus (assembly GCF_022837055.1). Classification (NCBI taxonomy): domain Eukaryota; kingdom Metazoa; phylum Chordata; class Mammalia; order Carnivora; family Felidae; genus Prionailurus; species Prionailurus viverrinus. The sequence goes on from NC_062569.1 coordinate 96,949,654, forward strand.
AATCATCTATACACATAATTTGAGGGCATGTCAGCTCTCTCTCCTATATAGAAGAAGAAAATCAAGAGAATCTAGGTAACTCTTCTTGCCAGAGTTCCAGAAAACAGTCCCCTACCCTGATCATTTTGTTAATGAATATTGAAAAGCACCAAGGAACCTGTTTCTTGGTTTCAAGCTCATTGACCTACCTATATTTACTATAGCAGATTTAACAACATCCTCTGACCTTTGTCATGCTGGGTTGTTATACTGTAGCCTACCTTCAGCAATATCGTGAGGCAGGAAATATTTGTCTTTATTTTGCCAAGTAGGTGTTTCTTGGACACATCTCTTTATAAACTTTTACTCCTATAATTGACCTCATAAGACCTCAAATCACCTCTATGAGCCTCATAATAATAACTAGTGTCACATAAATATAAATCTGGCATTAAATAGAGAGAGACTTTAGAAAGCAAGATTATCACAATAGGGTGACACTGTGAACTCAGAAATCTTCAAGTGTCTCAAAATCAAACAGAAAAAAAGTTTTCTTTGATAGGGTAAAGGAGTGGTAAGCAGAGATAAGCAGAATCTCGGAGGGCAAGTTAGACAATCAAGGGGGAATGACCCCTGGGATCTGGTAGGAAAATATTTCTCTGTGGTCAGCTGATTCCAAGGAGAAACTGATAAGGGGGCACAGTCTACTTTTTTACTGTTTGCTCAGGCTTGGAGGCAAGCACAATTCAGGGGCCTGTAGGAAAGATAGAAGCTTGACTAACGTTTGGTCAGTAAAAAGACAAAACAGGTTTAAAAAAATGGGTCATTATGAACTGTGAAAACTTGATCAGTGCTACTCAAGATGTTTGTTGAAATTAAATAGCAGTGCATATGTGAAGAGTTAAGCATGATGATTACAGCAGACCACAGAGTAGAACTCAAAGAACTTGCTGAAGTTATGTGAGCCAACAATAATAGTTTGATTCTTCCCTGACTCTAATTTCTTCTAGCACTTGAAGGCACACTAAAGAGTCCACTCAGTCTTTCTTATGTATTAGATACTTTTTAGCTGAAATATAATTCCCACTGTGGTGAGAAGAACCCATGGTTAGATGATTGCTCTGTCTGCTCCAAATCTGCTCCAAATTGAGATGTAAGATTGGTGAGGTCAGCCCTATATTAATACATGTCTAATGAATGAATGAGTCAATGAATGAATGAACTAACTTGAAGGCACAGGGAAGGCAGCATTGTGTCATGCTGAAGGAATTGTACAGTAAACACAGCGATGGATGCATTATTGAAATCCACTGTACTCTAGGATGGAACTTTTTGGGAAATGTGCTACCAAAAAATAGGGCGTATTTTAGGGAAAAATAAAGATTCTACTGGCTTTGTTTTCTGTAGTGAATACTTTGCCATTTCTGCTTCATAGTGTACATTGAACAGTGATAACATTCCCTAGATCAGCTATAAAATTTACCCTCCAAAAACATAGATTCCCTAAAATGAAAATTGGTATGATCTGATACTGTAAAACAGCCAGTTAGTTTAAAATGAAGGAGGAGAATAATGTCACCAAGATGGTACATAGTTTGTTCCTGACTTCACTTCTAATCACAGCAAGAAGAACTAACAACTATTTAAGAGCAAGACATCTCTGAGAGAATCTTATAATATGGGGGTGAGGCTGAAGCGTCCCCCGCCCCTGTCTGCACCACAGAGAGAACAACAATGCATTAGAAGAATAAGAGAAGAGACTAAGCATTGACTGCATTGACCCTTCCCCAAGCCAGCATAGCACCATGCAGAAAGATCTTCTCTGAATCTCGGGTCCTTCAACAGGATAAAATAATCCAGGAGGGACAGCCATCTGCCCCCCAGCATTGTGGGTTGCTTTGTGGGAGCCCCTAATCTGACCTCATACCACAAGGGTTGAAGTGGAAACTGTGAAGCTGAACCACTGGAACTCTGACTAGGATGGAGAAAGGGGAGGACTTACAACAATCAGCACACATATCCTGGAAGACCAAGTTCATACTTGTAGTGCCTAAGTATTAATTCCAACCAGCAACTTTTCCCATCTGTAGAACCAAGTAGAGGGCTTACTTTGACCAGAGAACTCAGTGGGGTGCAGATCTACCTGATTCAAATTTTCAAATGAGAAGTTTTATGGGCCACAGGGTCTGTTTGTCCATGCCCAATCAAGGAGCTAAATCACTGCCCGACTCACTGTTGAGAACATCTTCTGGCCCCATTGGACCAGAAGGGCTGGCAAAAACTCCCAGTGCAGTGTGGCCCAGTGACACTTGAACCAAGAGGCAGGTAGACAGAGGTGATTGCCCCCATAGCAAAGCCACTTCAGGGTGGGGAGAGTTCCTGTGCTATAAGCAGGGAGAATTAAATCATAGCCGAGGCTGAGGGTAGCTCCTGACCTACCAACCAGAGAGCCTGTTTGGGAAATTGAGATTAGCCTGAAGTGGCCCCTCTTTCATCTTCCCAGGCAAGGGAGCTGAGACCAACTTGCCCACTCTGGAGAGTGTCTTCTGGCTCCATCTGACCAGGAGGGATAGAGAGAACTTTTGGAGGCTGTGTGGTCCACCACCACTTGACTTGGAAGGCAGATTGTCAGAGTTGAAGGTGTAGAAAATAAAGCCAATGGCCCTTTTCAGTCCAAGCACTTAGGTTGTGGGTCGGCTTGAGTTAATACAACAAACAAAGAGCTTTACTGACTTTAGAGCTGCTTCTCTTGCTGCACCTGGGTAGGGAATCTAACTCATATCCCACTAATTGCTGAAGACAGCCTTCAGCCTGTTGGAGCAGGAAACCTAACCTGAGCACATGGGAAACTGCATAACCCAATCAATAGCCTTATGTGCGGTGGCACTTGAAGAGAGCATAGCCTGGGGCTTCACCCATTTGCTGAGCAAACCCCATGGCCTCACCTGACCGGGGAACTCAGTGCATACTCTGGTCTAATTTGGGGCCCCAAACAATGAGCTGCATAGGCTCTGTGTCCCATCCTGATGCCCTTCCAGGACAGAGAAGCTAATTCATAGCCTAATCTGCTACTGAATTTAGTAATTCAGTCCCTACCATATAGTAAGTCTTTCTGGAGAATCCAGGCAACTGTGGAGCCAGTACTCCAACTTCACTTGGGTAGGGAACCCCCAGTAATCCTATCCAGCTGTTCTCAGAAGCCAATAGCACACCCACCCATTCCTCTCCTCAGAGGTAGAACAATTGGTCTCACCCAAAAATAGACACTAGTACAGGCCCTACCTGCCCGAGGACATTGCCAGCAGACATACCCAGAAATCCAACCTGGGATTTGGGTAAAGAATTGTCTCCACCAAAATAAACATAGAAATTCTGGAAGATGAACCCAATTACTCAAATGCTCAGATTCCATTGTAAGGAATCAAGGATCACAAAAAATCATGTAAATATGATACCAACAAAAGAACCTAATAAAGCTCCATCAACTGGCCTTAAGGAAATGGAGATATATGAACTGTCAAAGAATTCATTAAAAAAAAAAGAGTTTAGTGAACTACAAGAAAAAACAGACAACTAAACAAAATTAGGAAAATAATGCATTAGAAAGAAAACAAGAAGTTTGGCAAGGAAATAGTAACAAAACAAAACAATAGAAAAACAAACAGAAAACCCAGAAATACTATAAATTAAAAGTACAATAACTGAACTGAAGAATTCAATAGAGAGTTTTCAAAAGTGGACTCAACCATGAAGAAGAAAGAATTAGTGACCTGGAGGGTAGGACATTAGAAAATACATACTCAGAGAAGCAAACAGGAAAAAAAAAAAAGAAAAGAAAGAAAGAATAAAAAAGAATGAAGAAAGCTTATATGAATTATAGAACACAATAAAAAGAAACAATATTCATATTATGGGAATTTCAGCAGGAGAAGAGAAAGAGAAAGGAACAGAGAGTATTTCAAGTAATAATGGCAGAAAACTTTCTGAATCTAGAAGGGAAATGGACTTCCAAATGCATGGGTCCAAAGAAACCCAAATAGGTTAAACCTGAACAGGACTACAGAGAGACACATTACGATTAAATTGTCAAAATTCAATATCAAAGGAATTTTAAGAGCAGTGAGAGGAAACAGAGAAGTTATATGCAAGGGAAACTTCATAAACACTGGACAGATTTTGGGGTGACTGGGTGGCTTAGTTGGTTGAGCATCTGACTTCGGCTCAGTTTATGATCTCATGGTTCATGAGCTCAAGCCCTGCATCTGGCTCTATCCTGACAGCTTGGAGCCTGGAGCCTGCTTCAGATTCTGTGTTTCTCTCTCTCTCTGTTTCTCTCTCTCTGTCTCTCTCTCTGTCTCTCTCTCTCTCTCTCTCTCTCTGCCTCTACCATGCTTGCACTCTGTTTCTCTCTCTCTCAAAAATAAGCATTAAAAAAATTAAAACAGACAAACAACGAAAAACTTTAGGCAGAGTTTTCAACAAATAGTTTTCAGGTCAGGAAAGAATGAGATGGCATATTCGAAATATTGAAAGAAAATACTTGCCAACCAGTGACATACTCAATAAAACTGGCCTTTGGAAACAAGTTATAAAGACTTTCCCAAACAAAACTGAGAGATTTCATTACCACCAGACCTACCTTACAAGAAATGCTAAACGTTTTTTGATTTGCCTTGTTTTGTTTGTTTGTTTTTGAGTAGGAGGGAAAGAATGCTCATTAACTTCATAAAAACAAAAAGATAGTATAGATGTCACTAGCAATGGTAAGTATATAGCCATAGTTCGATTTTGCAACATGGTAATGGTGATACATAATTCATTTACAACTGTAGTTAGAAAGTTAAAAATGAATGTAGCAAAAATAATCATATCTGCAATAACCTGTTATTAGTTAAAGAATATAAAAACATGTACATTATAATAGAAATAACTTAAAATGTGAGGAGGAAGAGAAGTAAAAGTGTAAAGGTTGTAAATTCTATTGACGTTATCAGCTTAAAATGTGTTAAAAATACTAAGAAAGTTTTTTAAAGTTGTATTTATTTTTGAGACAGAGAGAGACACAGCATGAGAGGGGGAGGGGCAGAGAAAGAGGGAAACACAAAATCTGAAGTGAGCTCCAGGCTGTGAGCTGTCAGCACAGAGACTGTTGTGGGCCTCAAACCTACAAACCATGAGATCATAACCTGAGCCAAATTCAGACACTCAACCGACCGAGCCACCCAGGTACCCTACAGATTTAAAATATTTTGTATAAGGTTCATGGTGAAAACAATGAAATATTCTCTAGTAGTTACACAAAAGTATATGATAAAGAAGTCAAAGATACCAATACCAAAGACATCTTATCATACACACACACACACACACACACACACACACACACACACAATATAGTAAGATAAGAATCATGGGACTAGGGGGGCGCCTGGGTGGCTCAGTCGGTTAAGCGTCTGACTTCGGCTCAGTTCACGATCTCATGGTCCGTGAGTTCGAGCCCCGCGTGGGGCTCTGGGCTGATCGCTCAGAGCCTGGAGCCTGCTTCCGATTCTGTGTCTCCCTCTCTCTCTCTCCCCCTCCCCCATTCATGCTCTGTCTCTCTCTGTCGCAAAAATAAATAAAAATGTTAAAAAAATAAAAAAAAAAGAATCATGGAACTAGGGAGCTATAGTAAAACCAGGAAATAATTAACAAAATGGCAATAGTAGGCCTGTATGCAAATTATTTTAAATGCAAATTGGTTAAATTCTCTAATTCAAAGGCACAAAATGGCTGAATGAATTGGAAAAAAAAACTAAATCTAATAATATGCTGCCTACAGGATACTTACTTTAGTCTTAAATACACACACAGACTGAGAATGAGGAGACGGAAAAAGACATTTCATGCAAACAGTAACCAAATAAATGAAGGGGTAGTTATATCAGGCAAAGTAGACTTTAAACTAAAAATGGTAAATAAGGGATAGAGAAAGTCATTATATAGTAATAAAGGAGTCAATAAATTAATAAGATATAGCAATTGCAAATATGCAGCCAACATTGGAGTACCGTATATATAAAAAAAAGTTGGGGCACATGGGTCGCTTTGTCAGTTAAATGTATGACTCTCAATTTCAGTTCAGGTCATGATTTTCTGGTTTGTGAGATTGATCCCCTTGTTAGGCTTTGCACTGACAGCATGGAGCCTGCTTGGGATTCTTTTTCTCCCTTGCTTTCTGCCCCTTCCTTGCTCATGTGTGTGCATGCATGCAATCTCTCTCTCAAATGAATAAAGAAGCTTTAAAAAGAATAAATATATAAAACAAAAATTAACAGAGCTAAAAAGAAAAAAACAGTAATATAATAATAGTTGGGTACTTTAAAACCTCATTGTCACCAATAGATAGATCATCCAGGCAGAGCATAAATAAGGAAACAGCCCATTTGAACAATAGACTGAACATACATAAACAGAAAATCATCTCCAACAATAGCAGAATATAGATTCTTCTCAAGTGCATAAGGAAAAATTTTTTAAAATATTTATTTTTTTTTTGAGAGAGACAGAGACAGAATGCGAGTGGGTTAGGAGCAGAGAGAGAGGGAGACACAGAATCTGAAGCAGGCTCCAGGCTCCATGCTGTCAGCACAGACCCTGATGCGGGGCTCGAACCCATGAACCATGAAATCATGACCCGAGCTGAAGTTGGACATTCAACCAACTGAACCACCCAGGCGCCCCAAGGAAAAGTTTTTAGGATAGATCATATATTTCGCCACAGAAGGAGTCTTTATAAATTCAAGGAGATTGAAATCATACCCATTATCTTCTCTGACCACAATGGTATGAAAGTGGAAACTAACAGGAAGAAAACTGGAAAATTCACTAACAGATGGAAATTGAAAACACTCTCTAACAAGCAGGGAGTCAAAAAAGAACTTACAGGGGAAATAAAAAAGATTTCTTGAGATAAATGAAAATGGGGAAACAATATACCAGAACTTATGAGATGCAGTAAAAATAGTTTTAAGAGGTAAATTCATAGGCACAAATACCTACATTAAAAAGTAAGACATATCTCAAAGAAACAATGTAACACTATGTGTTAAGAAACCAGAAGAAGATCAAGTTGAACCCAAAGCTAGGGGAAGAAAGGAAATAAAAAAGATTAGAAAAGACATAAATGAGATAAAGAACAAAAAAGCAATAGAAAAGATTAACCAAACTAAGAAATGTATGTATGAAAAGATAAACAAAACTGACAAACCCAGAGGTATACTAACCAAAGAAAGAGGAAGGTAACCAAATCAACAAAATTGAGAAGGACAATGGATATCAAAGAAATTTAATGGCTCACATAAGGCTACTATAAAAAACTATATGCCAACAAACTGGATAACGTAGAAGAGGCAGAAAAACAAATTATCAGAAACATATGACTTACCAACACTGAATCAGGAAGAAATAGAAAATCTGAATAGGTCAATTACTAGTAAGGACATTGAATCAGTAATCAAAATCTGCCATGGGAGAAAATCCCAGGACCAGATGGCCTCACTGGTGAAGTTTACCAAACATTTAAAGAATTAACACCAACCCTCAACTCTTCCAAAAGATCTAACAAGAGGGAACACTCCCAAATTCAGTGCACAGTGCCAGCAGTATTCTGATACCAAAACTAGAAAAGGAAACTACTAGAAAGAAGACTACAGGCCAGTATCACTTATGATTATAGATATAAAAATTCTCAATAAAATTGTAACAGACAAAATTCACCAGCACATTAAAAGGATCTTATTCCATGATCAAGTGGGAGTTATCCTTAAGATGCAAGGTGGTTCAACATATGCAAATCAATTAGTGTGATGCATCACGTTAAAAGTATGAAAGAAAAGAATATCGTCTCAATAGGCACACAGAAAGTATTCGACAAAATCAACATCCATCCATTCATGATAAAAAATTTTTAAGAAATTATGCATTGAAGGAACATATCTCAACATATTGAAGGCTATATATTTTAAGCCCACAGCTAACAGCATACTCAATGTTGAAAGTCTGAAAGCTTTTTCTCTAAGATCAGGAACAAGACAGGGGTGCCTATTCTACTCCTATTCAACATGGTACTATAATTACTAACTAGAGCAATCAGACAAGAAAAAAAATAATAGGTATCAGAATTTAAAGAAAAAGAAAGTAAAATTGTCTCTGAGATGACATGATTTCATATACAGAAAATCTAAAAGACTCAAGTAAAAATTGTTACATCTAATTACTGAATTCAGTAAATTTGCAGGATACAAAACTAACATACAAAAATTGGTAGTTTCCATACACTAACAACAAACTTCTTGAAAAAGAGAAATCTATCCCATTTATAATGGCATCAAAAACAATAAAATACTTAAGAATAAATTTTACTAAGGAAGTTGAAGATCTCTACTCTGGAAATACATTATATTAATGAAAGAGATTGAGGAAAATGTCAGTAAATGGAATGGTATTCTGTGTTTATGGATTGGAAGAATTAATATTGTTTAAAGGTCAGTACTACCAAAGCCATACATAGATTCAGTGCAATCCCTATCAATATCCCAAAGGTAATTTTTTTTTACAGAAGTGTTAAAGTACTTCTACATTTTATGTGGAACCACAAAAGACTTTGAATGGCCCAAGAAATCCTGAGAAAGAATAACAAAGCAGGGAGTCTCATACTTACTTTTTTTCCCCCAATGTTTATTATTTTTGAGAGAGAGAGAGAGCACAAGCAGGGGAGGGGCAGAGAGAGAGGGAGACACGGAATCTGAAGCAAGATCCAGGCTCCAAACTGTCAGAACAGAGCCTGATGCAGGGCTCAAACCCATGAACTGTGATATCCTGGCATGACCTGAAGTCAGAGGCTTAACTGAGTGAGCCACCAAGGCGATCCAAGGGCCTCATACTTTCTGATTTCAAGCTATGCTATAAAGCTATAGTCATTAAGAGTGTGTAATACTGACATAAAAATAGATAGACCAAAGGGACATAATCAAAGTCGAAAAATAAACCTAAGCACACACAGTCAACTAATATTTGATGAGGGATTTAATAATACTAATTAGAGAAAAGATAGTCTTTTCAATAAATGATGTGGGGGTAATTGTATATTTACATGTAACAGAATGACACAACCCATATCGCACACAAAAAAACTAACTGGAAATGGATTAGACTTAAATGTAAGGCCTGAAATTATGAAACTTTAAGAAGAAAACATAGGAATAAACCTCCTTAACATGGGCCTCGGTAATGAGTTTTTGTGTAGGACACCTAAAGCACAAGCAACAAAATAAAAAATGAACAAGTGGGATTACATCCAACTAAAAAGCTTCTGCACAGCAAAAGAAATTATCAATAAGGAGAAAAGACAACTTACAAAATGGGAAAACATATTTGCAAACCACATTATCTATGAAGGGGTTAATATCCTAAATATATGAAGAATTCATACAACTCAACAGCAAAACAGAAACAAAAACAAAAACAAAAAAACAAACAAATGAAAAAAAAAATAGCCCAAAAGAAAAATGGACAAAGGACCTCAATAGAAATTTTCCAAGGACGATTCGTGAAAGACGAACAGGTACATACATGAGAAGATGCTGAGGATCACTTCTCATTTGGTAAATGAAAGTTAAAACCACAATGAGATAATGCCTCATGTCTGTTAGAGAATGGTCTCATCATCAAAAACACAAGAAATAAATTTTGGCATGGATGTGGAGAAAAGGGAAGTTTGTGCACTGTTTCTGGAATTGTTTATGATTTATTGGCACAACCACTATGGAAAACAGTATGGAATGTCTTCAAAACTTAATAATATATAAGCTCCAGCTATCCTATTTCTGTGAATATACCCAAAGGAAATCAAAACTCTAACTCAAAAATGTATGTGCACCCCCAACTTCACAGAATTTATTTACCATAGCCAAGACACAGAAGCAGCCTAAGTATCTATCAATGGATGCATGGATAAAGAAGTTGTGGTATAGCATTCAACCTTAAAAAAAAAGAAAATCCTACTATATGTGAGATGAATGGACTTTGAAAGTATTATGCTAGGTGAAATAAGTCAGAGAAAGCAAATAAGTCAAATACAGCATGATCTCACTTACATGCGGAATAAAAAAAAACAAATAAAATAAACTCATAGAAAAATAAATCAGGCTTGGGGTAATCAGAAGTGATGGGTTGTGGGAGAGGATATTAGATGTAGGTGGTCAAAGGTATAATCTTCCAGTTATATGATAAATGAGTACTAGGGTTATAAAGCACAACACAATGACTCTAACATTGCTGTATAATATATAAGAAAGTTGTTAAGAGAGGAAATCCTGTGAGTTTTCATCAGAAGACAATTTTTTTCTTTTTTTTCTTTTCTTTTTATTGTATCTGAATAGATGAATGTTAGCTGAATCTATTGTTAATCGTTTCATAATATATGTAAATCAAACCAAAAAAAGGGAATATTTTTTCAGATAATTATGTTAAAAAGTGAGAACATTATCTTTAAAATAATAATGTACATTGTTTTTGCATCATTTTCTTACCCCACCTTCCTTCCCTACATACTTTGTTTTTCACTTCTTTTAGAATTGATTAAATAATTATGACATATGTTGTATAAAGGCACAAAAAGTGACATCCATTTTGTATAATATTAGTGACAAACGTGTTGTATAATTTCCAAAATCTGTTTCCTATGTTTTTTTTTCTTTTCATTTTTTAAAGATTTTATGTGAGATTAAGCAAGTTACTGTTTTCAGGAATCAGCCCTATGCTGTCGGGAGCTACCAGTTTGCTAGGAAGGCCTTGGCCACTTTAATGGGCATCCTTTCTCTTGAATTTTTCTGTTTACTTATCCAGGATATGTTCAACAACAACTGATGTCTGAAACTTATGTGGCTAATTTGTTCCTATACTTTTCATTACAGAGCAGTCTCTCTCTTACTTCTTACATGGATTTAGGAAGCAGGGAGAAGAAAGTGTGGGTATCTGTGTTGATCCACTTTAAAGTATAATGATCTTGCTCATGGTATTTTATTGGTTCAATGCATATCTAATGTATAAACAGATTAAACCTCTCCATCCTTCATGCAAGCCAGTAAGAGGGCACATAAACACATGGACAGGGTATTTGAATATCTTGTATGAATATTTTAAGGATTAGTTAATTCTAACTAGTCTGTAAAGAGTAGAATAATGCCTAAAATATGTGCCTAGTAAATAAGGAGGTGTTTCTTTGTTTTTTCATGATCTTTTATTAAGTGTTAAAGCGTTTTTCAGAATTTTTAAGCAAGTTATTAATTTTTTTGGAAGAACCTAATTTATGGTAAATGAAATGTAGCAATATGATTTTAGGTATGTGTCACATCATATAATGTTTATGTGTGTGTGTATATATGTATGTATTTATGTATATACCCGTATGTATTTATGTATATACCCATATGTATGTATATATGCATGCCACGAAAAGAGTACTTTTTCCCCCAAAGCATGATTAATTTGAGATCATTTATAGCTTTTCTTGTAATTAGTTGTTATAATGGCATAGTGCTAGGGTCATTGAAATTACTGTCAATCAGGATTCTTAAACTTCAGCCTACATCAGAATCACCTGGAGAATGTCTTACAACACAGATTTCTGGGCCACACCACCAGTGTTTCTGATCAGTAATTCTGGGTGGGGCCCAATAATTTGTTTTCTCATAACTTTCTCGGTGAAGTTTAAAGGGCTGAGCTAGGCAACCATATTTTGTGAGTCACTGCTATAGTCAAATGTCAGAACAACCCCTGAGTATTCAGCTAGTTTTCACTGAAAAATTTGTAGTATTATCTTTAAGGAATGAATTTCTACTTCCGCACCAACACTTTATTAGTGCCTGCAATTCAGATTTATTTCCTGGCTTGTTTTATTTATGCTGAGTAAAATAAGGGGCTCTCATTTTTCTCTTAGGTTTATTTCGTTTTGTGTAATGTTTAGAGTTACTAACTCATAACAACGTTAAATACTGTCAGATGTTAGTTATATTAGTAAAACTGGACAAAAAATAACATTAAACAATGAAATTCCTTATTTTTTTAAATATGGAACTTAGTTATTCCTTAAATCCTTTTTTTGGCATTAAATTTATTTGTACATTTCTTAAATTACAAGTACCTTTTGCGATAGAATCAAAATAGTAAACTACTCACTAATAAATCAAACAAAATATGTATGTAACTTTTACCCTAATAATTTCAAGACATTGATAAATTAAAGAAGTATGTAAATAACTGGAGAATGATAGCTTGTTCATAGGTAGAAAGACTTAATATTACTAGTTCATCTTTTTAAAATTTTTTTTAATGTACATCCAAATTAGTTAGCGTATAGTGCAACAATGATTTCATGAGTAGGTTCCTTAATGCCCCTTACCCATTTAGCCCATCCTGCCTCCACAACCACTCCAGTAACCCTCTGTTTGTTCTCCATATTTAAGGGTCTCTTCTGTTTTTCCCTATTGAGGATGATATTAGTGTTGGGTCTTTCATATATGTCTTTTATGATCTCAAGGTATGATCCTTCTATTCTTACTTTCTTGATGGTTTTTATTAAGAAAGGATGCTGTATTTTGTCAAATGCTTTCTCTGCATCTATTGAGAAGATCATATGGTTCTTGTCCTTTTTTGATGTGATGAATCACATTCATTGTTTTGTGGATATTGAACTAGCCCTACCTCCCAGTTATAAATCCCACTTGTGCGTGTTGAATAATATTTTTAATGTACTGTTGGATCTCGTTGGCTAATATCTTGTTGAGGATTTTTGCATCCATGTTCATCAGGGAAATTGGTCTATAGTTCTACATTTTAGTGGGGTCTCTGTCTGGTTTTGGAATCAAGGTAATGCTGGCTTCATAGAAAGAGTTTAAAATTTTTCCTTCCATTTCTATTTTTTGGAACAGCTTCAAGAGAATAGATGTTATCTCTTCCTTAAATGTTTGGGAGAATTCCCCTGGAAAGCCATCTGGCCCTGGATTCTTGTTCTTTGGGAGATTTTTGATTACTAATTCTATTTCCTTACTGGTTATGCGTCTGTTCTAATTTTCTATTTCTTCCTCTTTCAGTTTTGGTAGTGTATGTTTCTAGGAATTTGTCCATTTCTTCCAGATTGCCCATTTTATTGGCATATGATTGCTCATAATATCCTCCTATTATTGTTTTTTATTTCTGCTGTGTTGGTTGTGATTTCTCCTCTTTCATTCTTGATTTTATTTATTTGGGTCCTTTCCTTTTTCTTTTTGATCTAACTGCCTGATGGGTTATCAATTTTGTTAATTCTTTCGAAGAACCGGCTTCTGGTTTCATTGAACTGTTCTATTGGTTTCTTTGGTTTCGAATGCATTGATTTCTGCTCTAATCTTTATTATTTCCTGTCTTTTGCTGCTTTTGGGTTTTATTTGCTGTTCTTTTTCCAGATCTTTAAGGCCTAAGGTTAGGTTGTGTATATGAGATCTTTTTTCCTTCTTTAGGAAGGCCTGAATTGCTCTGTGCTTTCCTTTTATGACTAACTTTCCTGCATCCCAGAGGTTTTGGGTTGTGGTGTTGTCATTTTCATTGGCTTCCATGAAGTTTTTAATTTCCTCTTTAACTTCTTGGTTAGCCCATTCATTCTTTATTAGGATATTCTTCAGTCTCCAAGTATTTGTTACCTTTCCAAATTTTTCTTGTGGTTGATTTCGAGTTTCTTAGTGTTGTGGTCTGAAAATATACATGATGTGATCTCCATCTTCTGGTACTTCTTGAGGGCTGTTTTTTGCCCAATATGTGGTCTTTTTTGGAGAACTTTACATGTGTACTGGAGAAGAATGTATATTTTGCTGCTTTAGGATGAAATTTTCTGAATATATCTGTTAAGTCCATCTCATCGAGTGTGTCATTCAATTTCATTGATTCCTTGTTGATTTTTTGATTAGATCATCTGTTCATTGTTATGAATAGGGTGTTGAATTTCCCTACTATTATGGTATTATTGTCAATGAGTTTCTTTTTTTTTTTAATTTTTTTTAACGTTTATTTATTTTTGGGGACAGAGAGAGACAGAGCATGAACGGGAGAGGGGCAGAGAGAGAGAGAGGGAGACACAGAATCAGAAACAGGCTCCAGGCTCCGAGCCATCAGCCCAGAGCCTGACGCGGGGCTCGAACTCACGGACCGCGAGATCGTGACCTGGCTGAAGTCGGACGCTTAACCGACTGCGCCACCCAGGCGCCCCAATGAGTTTCTTTATGTTTGTGATTAACTGATTTATATATTTGGGTTCTTCCACATTTGGTGCATAAATATTTATAATTATTAAGTCTTCTTGGTGGATAGACACCTTAATTACAATATAATGCCCTTCTTTATCTCTTGATAGTCTTTATTTTAAAGTATAGATTTTCTGATATAAGTATGGCTTCTCCAGCTTTCTTTTGTTGACCGTTAGCATGATAGATGGTTCTCCATCCCCTTACTTTCAATCTGAAGGTGTCTTTAGGTCTAGAGTTGGTCTTTTGAAAACAGCATATAGATGGATCTTGTTTTCGTATCGATTCTGTTACCCTGTGTGGTTTGATTGGAGCATTGAGTGCATTGACGTTTAGACTGAGTCCTGAAAGATATGAATTTATTGCCATTATGTTGCTCATAGAGTTGGCATTTCTGTTCATGTTCTCTGGTCTTTTCTGGCCTTTGTTGCTTTTGGCCTTTCTTTCTTTTTTTTTTTAATTCATTTTTTCATCTTTTCTCCCCTCAGAGCATCCCCCTTAAAGTTTCTTGCAGGGCCTGTTTAGTGGTCACAAACTCCTTTAATGTTGGTTTCTCTGGGAAACTTTTTATCTCTCCTTCTATTTTGAATGACAACCTTGCTGTATAAAGAATTCTTGGCTGCATATTTTTCTGATTCAGCACATTGAATGTATCATGCCACTCCTTTCTGGCATGCCAAGTTTCTGTGGATAGGTCTGCTGCAAACCTGATCTGTCTTCCCTTGTAGGTTAAGGACTTTTTTCCCCTAGCTCCTTGCTCAGTTCTTGACTGAGTATTTTGTGAATTTGACTATGATATGCCTTGTTGATGGTCGAGTTTTGTTGAATCTAATGGGAGTCCTCTGTGCTTCCTGAATTTTGATGTCTGTGTCTTTCTCCAGGTTAGGAAAGTTTTCTGCTATGATTTGCTCACATAACCCTTCTACCCCAATTTGTCTCTCTTTCTCTTCTGGGACCCCTATGATTCTGATGTTTTTCCTTTTCAAGGAGTCACTGATTTCTCTAATTCTTAAATCGGGCTCTTTTGCCTTAGTCTCCCTCTTTTTTTTCTGCTTCATTACTCTATATAAGTTTGTCCTCTGTATCGCTGATTCTCTGTTCTGCCTCATCCATCCTTGCTGTCATGACATCTATTCGAGATTGCAGCTCACTTATAGCATTTTTTATTTCATCCTGACTAGCTTTTACTTCTTTTGTTTCCACAGAAAGGGAATCTAATATATTTTTGACTCCAGCTCGTGATTCTAAATTCTGGTTCATATATCTTGCTTGTATCTGTGTTGGGTAAGTCACTGGCTGTTGTTTCTTCTTGATCTTTCCTTTGGGGTGAATTCCTTCATTTTTTATCATTTTGAATAGAGAAAAGGAAGTAATGAGGTAAAAAAGTTAAAATTAAAAAAAATTAAAATTAGAAAATTAAAATTAAAAACACACAAATGCAATCGAATAAATGATACTAGATCTTAGGTTTGCTTTGGTGTGGGTGTTGAAAGTGGCTTGATAGATTAGAGAAAAAAAGGAAAAAAAGTGAAATCGTTTGAAAATTTGAAAAAAAAATGAATACACTTAAGTATACTAAAATGAAACGATGGAAGTAAAATTGAATTTGAAATAATTTACACAAAAGTAAAAAATATAGTAAAAAATTAAAGAAAAATATTTTTAACAAAAATTGAAAATAAAAATGAATTTTTTCTCTTTCTGTATTAAATAAAAAGAAAAGAAATGAAAAAGAGAAAAAAGAAAGAAAACAGAAAATTGAATAGATGGACCAGCTAACAGACTGAAATACAAGTGAAATTACTTTGTTTTCCCCTAGAAGTCAAACTATGAACTACTTTGTAGTTCATAAACTAAGCAGGCGGTGAGACTTGTGTTCTTGAAGAGCAAGGTTGGTCCATTTGCGTGGGGCTTAGTGTAACGGCTCCGTTCTCCACCAGATGGCACTGCTTAGCTTACTGGGGTGGATTGTTGTAGCGCTCCTAGGTGCCTATGTTTATATGTGGGTTAGTGTTGAAAATGGCATCACACAGCCACTCAGTCTCTAGTATTGGAACTTTGTTCTTCCCGATCAGCAATTACAGTCCCGTCCTTTGTCTTCCATTCCTGTCCACTCCTCGCTTCTACACAGTCTATGACCAAGTCCCAGACAATACCTCCCTCCTGAGTTTTGTCTCAGATGTGTCTGTTTTTCCCGGCCCCTTACTTCTGAGCAACTGTGGCTTTGAGACATTCTGCCCCTCTGCAGAGGGCCTCACCGAGCAATGGCTGGGTGCCAGCTGCACCCAGGAATGTTCATGGGACCGTGCTGCTGTCGATGCCCAGAGACTGTGGCCAGGTGCCAGCCTGCCCCAGAAAAAGTTCATGAGACAGTGTAGCAGTAGCATTTCATGGATTATGGAAAATCACAACACACATCTGGTACCAGTCTTCACCCTTAACAACCTTGTTCCAGCACCAGCAAATACGGTTGTTCTCTCGGGTCTGCTGGTACCAGGTCACCTCACAGCCTCTAACAAAGTCCTTCCAGCAGTGGAACTGTTTCTCTCCATGTGGCCCGAGAACCTCCTGGACCCCACTCTGCTCCTGGGGATTCGCCCTTCGCACCAGAGCACCACCAGGTATTGAGCTGTGGAGTTTCATACTCTGCAATCCCCGTTTATGGTCTTAATGGAGTTTAAACCATCTCCTTTCTCCTTTCTCCCTTGTTAGTTCAGTCCCTGTGGCTGTTTCCAATTTTCCACTTTCTTTCCAGTTGCTTTTGGGGGGGGTGGGGAGCTTTTCCGGTATTCTCCACCCCCCACGTCTCCATTCTCTCTCCCCACACAAAAGTGGCTTCCTGCCATCTGCAGTTTCTCTCTCCCCAAGTTCACCTGTCTGTGCTGTGTACCTGCTGAATTCTGTGGTTCAGGTTGTGCAGATTATCGTGTTAATCCTCAGATCAGTTTTCTAGGTGTGCAGGATGGTTTAGTGTTAGTCTGGCTGTATTTCATGGATGTGAGACAGACAAAAAACTTCCATGTTGTTCCACCATCTTGGCTCCTCCCTCCCTTAGATTCTTAATGATAGGACTGCTTGTTTTGATCTAAGCCAAAATTGTGATGTAATTAGTGATTTTTAAAGATGCTGCTAAATTAGGAACTGTCAGCGCCTGTTTAAGTCTTGCTTAGGTTATTTTCTCATTATAATCTGTTTCTTATTGAGACAAGTCTTGGTTTCTCAAAATATTTCCTATAAAGCAGAATGAACATTCAAGTGAGTTATGAGAGGTGTAGAAATAGTCATCACTAAAGCAAGCATTTGCAATGCCCTTCATGTGGGAGACTGAAATATTAGGATTGTATGTCCTTTGGGAATTCTAGGCAGGCAGAGCCAAGAGGATCGTGTGCAGCTCTTCCTAGAGAGTGGATCTTTTTTGCTTAAAATAATCTATCACGTTGCTTCCCAGTTCACTTCATGATTTCATCTCCATTCTGGCTGTTGGGTAGTATAATCATGTATGAACAATTAGGACCTCTAGGTGTGTCCATACAAGTACTTCTGAGGGAATAGTTCCAGGGGAGCAGATTTAAGTGGTAATAACATTTTCAGTAATAAAACCTTACAGGCAGACACCTATGGACTATAGGGATAAAGCTGCTATGGGCCTGTGGGGGAACCACTGCAAGAAGGAAGGTGATAAATTGAGAAAGTCATTATAAAACATTTGCTGCTCACATTTTAGAGTATAGATTACAACATAGAAGAGACCACTTGAGAAAACCCTGGAAGGGCGACCAATCTTGGAGGATACAGAGTAAAGAGAGGAGTGAGGATGTAGACAGGGAATTGGCACAGAATCCCTCAGATGGACCCAAGGACAATGGTTGTACACTTGTCTGACCCCATTTTATTTTCATGTGACACGTATTTGTGTGGTCTAACCAGTTAAGGAGATTGTTTTCAAAACAGAAGCTAGGAATAGAAGAAAGCAAAGGAAGTTTTTGCCAAGATAAGAAAGACCAATTTGGTAATCCTACAAAGATTGTACATACTAGTATTTTCAAAGTCGAATTCTAGCAGGTGACAGAAAAAGGTTCAAGAAGCTTCCCCTAACACTAATTCTTCTGCTCTGCAGTGCCCTTCAGTTTTGTAAGAGTCCCCTGGAATAACATGACACTGGAAGTTTTTGTGTGAAACTCCATTTATAGTCTCCACTTGGTAATGAAATATTTAAGGTAGCCTCTATTGGTGGGGGCTAAGAGTGAAGGGTCTTATTTAAGAAAAATCTTTTCTTTCTCTTCACTATAACAGTCTATGAAGAGTGGTAATAATCCTACTGTTTCAAGTTATGATTTTGGTGGTATATGGAGATTTAGTAACAGAAGCAGAAGAAATTGTCTCAATGTGATAAAAATTGTGTCCTGATAATGAAAACTCAGGAACGATCAGAAAGTAAGATTCACCTGAGGTCCACTGAGACACTGTTCTGGAAAGATATCACTTAAAGAATCCATGAGTCCTCTTCCCCTTGGCAGCAGTCTCAGTGAGAAGTTTCCTGCCAGAGAAAACAGAGAACTGGCGATCTGAGCAGATCCTACTTGAGAGCTGACTTTAAACACACCGGTAACTCTTTTACTCAGTACAGATCTGTAATAAGTGTCTTTCTCTTCCCATTCAGTTCCTTCAGAGCACTTACAGCTCCAAATTAGACATATGTCTGCTATTTATTACCATTTAAAAGGGCAAGATGTTAATGTTCCACTGTTGAAAATTCCTAGTAATTAATAATTAACTAAATAAGCAGAGTTTTTTTTTCTCTCTACCTACCTCATCTTTGGCTGTCTCCTTGTATTTATTTAATAATATAGAGTAATTAAATGATGGCAGGAAAAGTGCTTCAGACCTGACATCAGCATAACAATGGATGTATTGCTCATCCTCCCAGTCTTAAGTAGTGCCCTTTCTAAAGGAACAAATGGAGGGGGCTGATTCTACTTGTTGTCTTTATTTTTCCAGAGTTTCCAGTTTCCCATAGGTTTAAATTGGAGCAGAGAATTTTAACTTTTATCTTTAAAAGAGAGGAATGATGAGTGAAAATTACAGACCCCAGCATGCAAAGCAGCTTCCTAGTGCTGATAAAACAAAACAAAACAAAGCAAAACAACTACTTAATGAGTTGTTTCATCTCCCTGAGATATTCCTTATCAGTAAAGAGGAAGATGACCAAGGTCACTGTAAAGTGCCTTTACACCAAATTTGGCCTGAAAAACTATGCTTTGTCCACACCTGTTTTACATTGTGCCTGAAGGAACTACAGGGAAAATGCTTAAACAAACAGCTGGTTGTTAAGCTTTTACTGTGTCTCATAACAATGTCAATGATAACTTAAAGCTTTGTACTTAAAAGCATCTCTCATCCAAGAAACCTGAAGAGCTTTACACATGATAACTCAGTAGAGCTCCCAACACATCTCTGAGGGAAGTAGGAGGCAGATATGATCTCTGGTGTGCATATGGAGAAACCAATGTATAAGAATGGTAAAACACTTCCCCCTCCCCCCATTTCTGCAATGGAAAGGACTCGGCAGCAGTCCTGGGAATAGAATGTATGTCTTCTGACTATGGTCTCTCTGGGTAAGCCTTGCAGCACATACTTAAGGAGGAATACTCTCCAGAAAAAGACTCTATTTACAACCATACCAAAGAATAATTCATGCTTTTATAGACATTACTTAAGTGAGAATCAGTAAGCAAATTTATTTTCCAATCGCCCGTTGTTATTGCCTTTATACAGTTATTCTCCTGGTGTGATGCAAAGACTTTGGAGTAAGATTGACTCAAACACTTTACTAGCTGTTAGATGTTGTGCAATCTCTCTAACCTCTCTGAGACCGTAAACTTGGTAAAATGATATTTATCATGCATCACAGCTGTGAGGATTACACAACTATTTTTGCTATGCCTATCTTTGCAATGCCCATAGTCAAGATAGGATGTTTCTCACTATGTTAAACATTAATGTAAACTCTGCATTAGTCATTCAGGTGTCATTAAATTCATAGGCAGAAGAAACTCAATACCCACTGTTTTTTCTCAGCATAAAATGCCAAAAATAAAAAGATGTTAAATATCCCTCCCCATTCAGATTTCATTTTGGAAGTTACACATTGTAGGTTTGTCTATGCTAAGTAAATCCTCTAGTTTAGTGAATTTCTCCAAAGGAAGAAAACATTCTTTCTGTTTTTCTATAACATTCACGTAGTATTCATAAATGCCTCATCCATCCATTTATCAACTTACATTATCTTTTACCATTTCATAAGTGTAACTTTTTATATAAATCACATTTTCCAATTATAAACTATATACTTAGTATAAAGTTAAATGACACAGATATGTGTAAAAAGGAAAACATGAATATTATTTGGTATGTTTTTCTTTAAGATTTCTCCCAAGAATATATTTCTCAGAGTACATGTTTTGTCTCTAATTAGTGTATGAGAAGTATTATAACAAGAAGTTTGTGTAATGGTTACCTCAAAGGCTACTCTTCAATGAATTTCCATCAGGCTCCAATATTTATCTTCTTATCTTCCATGGTTCATATATATAATAGTTTGTTCTAATATTTTTTAATTAAACTTGTTTACAGTTTAGTTGTTCTCCTAGACGTTTATGGTTTAGGAGACTGTCAGTGGAATGAGTTTCCCTGTTGAATGATTGGTGGATCTGGAGTTCATACCATTGGTGTCCACCTGGGAAGCAGGGCTTAATAGTCACTATCTTCTGGATTGCTCTTGTCATGCTCAATTTATAGATGCTACCATGTAAATTCATCAAATTATATGACAGGGCAAATCAAGCATGCAAATCATGTACCATAGTAGTAAGAGTACTGCATGAACAATAAATAACAGTATCCTAAGATGGAACAAGCCCAAGCTTGCCTTCATAAGTGACCATTTGCTTTTGTGCAAATCCTTGGCCTATACTTACACCTTTCTCATAATGTAAGCATTCAGACAAAAACTTGAATATAGAGAATATAATCTTGTATCCTTCCTGGGAAAATGAAACAAAACAAAACAAAATAAAACAAAACAACTAAGTGGCATGGAGATCCCTGAAAGGCTTGGTACCATTGAGAATCAGCATTATTTAAGATTTACAATAATCAATATTAAGTTTCAACTAAGGGTCATCAGTTGTTGTAGACTAGGGCGTTTTAAATTTGGCTTTAATTTTAATTACCTTCACATTTCTGCATCAAATAGCAAAGCTGTTTCTGCTTTGTTGAGAATGGTCTCCCTCTATCTGCTTCACATAGGTGTTTGATGGATGCATGGTTGGAAAGACACATACATAAATAATGTATTGGTATAGACAAGTTGGATGGAAGATGAATAGAGAGAGGGATACATGAATGGATGATGAACTGATGGGAATGTACTGTGAGTTCCCTTTACAGGCAGATATGCCTGGCTATTTTTTTATCAGTCTTTTTAAAGAACTTGAAATTTAAATAAAATCTCAATTAGTTAAGGCAGAAAGTTAATTCTTTTCAAAATCTTACAGCAGATGCTGTGAGAATCAAAGACAGGTGGCTTAAGAATTGCTAAAAAGAGCCATCACTTGTCTTTTTCTTTCTGTATATCCTTTCCCCCCCACAATTTCTTATAACTGTTTTTCACATTTTTACCTTTCTAATCTTCATCTTGCTTTTCTTTATATGTATATATTCTACTTCACTGTTTACTAATCTTTACTGTCAATCTCAGTGGTTTTCTCTTTTTTGTCTTCCTAATGTATGTCCAAATATGACCACTTATTTTAGTTTTTGCCTTTTATTATAAGGGTGCAGAGTAGAAGGAAACAGGAGGAGGTATACCATTAGAGAAGAAAAATGAATGCTTTTTAAATTTGCCATTTTTGCTCTTGTAGTAGTAAACATTTTCTACCCAACCCCTAATCAAAGAATGGGAAGAAGATGCAAAGAAATGGGAAGTTAAAGATGTGCAAATATCAATAAAAATAGGAAAGGGAAGAAGTGAATTTATGCCAGTACTATAATAGAGGGGGTTTAGCGAGGCATGATCAAGAAGGACATAGCCAAAAAAGTATTCATAATGATACCATTCCTCCTGAAAGAAAGTCATGCCTTCAAGAATTTAAACCTAATAACCCTTTGATGCCACTTACTGATTATAAGCTATACTTTATATTATTGACTTTAACTTGTGTGTATAGTGTGACAAGGCATAGAAAAATTTGGCTGTTTGGATATATCTCTCTGTATGTTAATTTATTCATCATTGGAATTCATGGCCTGTATTCCTTCATTCATGTTGTATATTCCCAGAATCCCCTAAACCTTAAGTAAATCATTATTCCAAGAAGGAAGGAATTTTGGATACTATGTCCTTTGTTGACTTTGTTTTTTTCTTTTTTTTTTTTTTCAGATGTATACTTATGGGTCTTAGCCAGAACTAAAAGAAAGTACAGCAAAACCTTGGTTTGCAGGCATAACTCATTCCAGAAACATGCTTCTTCTAATCCAAAGCACTCATAGATGAAAGTGAATTTTAAGAAGCATTGGCTCAGTTGTGATCATGTGATGTTCAGCATCATATACTACTCAAATTGCAAGACATCACTAGTTTATCAAGTAAAAATTTAGTAGAAATGTTTGCTCGTATTGCAGAACACTCGCAGAACAAGTTACTCTTAAGCCAACATTTTACTGTATAAAAAGAGATATTTAACTGCCATAAGAAAATCCTATTTGGGTTTTCCACAAAGTGAATGTAGGGAAAACCCAGAAGTCTCATAAAGCTTTTGCCAGATAATTTTCTGGGCAAGAACACTAATAACAAATTTTAATTTTTTTTCTAGTTTATCCAACTTTATATAGTGTTTTTTCTGTTCTTCTCACTATGATTTACATACATCCTTCTTGACAGATCAGAAGGGTGGATTCTACTTCTCAGTTACTTATTAAGTACATTTTTAACATCTGTGGGTTCAGTATCTTCACCTGAGGGGGGTGAAAATGATTAATCTATACCACCTCTTATGAGCCTTATAGATCTAAATATTTGAGACTTATTAAAAATTCTCCTTTTTCTTATTTTATTATTAGTATTCTTGTTCATCATAACAGTGCTCATTTTAAGGGAGCTTTGCATGTTATTTACTTGTTCATTTAACATTAAGTTGTAACACCTCCTCTCTAATTATTTATCATATTGGAAACATTTCATATTACTGATGTA
This sequence comes from Prionailurus viverrinus, assembly GCF_022837055.1. NCBI lineage: Eukaryota > Metazoa > Chordata > Mammalia > Carnivora > Felidae > Prionailurus > Prionailurus viverrinus. The sequence continues at coordinate 96,973,201 of NC_062569.1, forward strand.
TTTATTACCATCAGCGTGTCAGTCAGATAAAACATCTCAAAGAGTGGCATTTTTGCAATCTAGATAGAGAAGTCCCCACCACTGTCTGTCTCCTAGACAGTGCCCACCTATCATCTGCCCATATCAGGAAGATAAGTAAATGGTTCATCTTCCCCATACAAATAATTTAGTAGCTTGTCTGTCTAGAAGGTAATAGCATAGCATCCGCAATTCCTGCAACTTTGATAGTGTAATATAATAGGATATAAGACACCCCCAAACTGCAACGCAGACAGCCCTGTTGTTAAGAGTGGGAAATTACTCTGGGCTCCCACTCATAAAAATACTGTGGTCAGCACCACTCATCTATGATTGTTCATTGAGTCTTTTTGAGCTGTCTACCTCTAAGAAGTAAATCCATTCCTTTTTTTTTCTACCTATGTCGTTGACAGTCGACATTTATTTGAATACCTATGTCGTTGACATAGTCGACATTTATTTGAATATAAAACTTCTGCTTCTGAATTAAATGATCTGGATTTGTGTTTAATTGCTATTTCCCATTGATTCATCTCTTGTTAATAAGCCTTTTTTTTTTGTACGATGTTTTATCTAAAGTCATGAGTTGCATTATTATACCCACCTCGGATACAAGAGAATGAGACATTTTAAAGGGACAGAAATAGATGTGGCATATATTTGAAAACTATATACAAGAGAAGAAGAAAAAAAAATTCTAGGTAAAAGTATGATCTATATTTCTCTTTTAATTTTAAGCATGGCTTTTGATATTTAATCTAAAAAAGATAATTTTGTTTCATGCTTGGAATCATGTGATCTGAGGTTGGTTGATGAGAAGAAAAAAAGTTTATTTTACTCAATGAAATTAGAGTATTTCTATTGTGATCTATAAAGATACAGTTTGCTTGTCGTCAGTTTCTTATCATTATTGTTATCTTTGTAAAAATAATGAAAGTATGTCTTCCTTCACCTATACAACTTATGTGTTTTTACTCACCCATTATCCATCCATCCATGCATTCATCCATCAATGAATGTTACATGTTTTCCACGCATACATTGTGTAAGGAACAGTGCAAGGAACCAGGAACTGTCCTCAAGCTATTTACAATGACTATCTATTCAGGCCAATTAATCCTAGTAATAATTGGGCATATTTTTACTTTATTAGAATCTTCAGTAGGGCAGGCAGAAATTAATATTGTCTGAAAAATTAAAAATAGAATTTCAGCTTTCACTATTACATCGTAAGTACCAGATACTTAAATTTGATTTTGTAGGAACTGAATCTAAAACTTATAATCAGGGGCGCCTGGGTGACTCAGTCAGTTAAGTGTCCGACTCCGGCTCAGGTCATGATCTCTCGGTCCATGAGTTTGAGCCCCGCGTCCGGCTCTGTGCTGACAGCTCAGAGCCTGGAGCCCATTTCAGATTCTGTTTCTCCCTCTCTCTCTGCCCCTCCCCCTCTCATGCTCTGTCTCTCTCTGTCTCAAAAATAAATAAACGTTAAAAAAAATTAAAAAAAAATAAAACTTATAATCAATGTAATCATGGAACTCATAGAATATTAATATTCATTCTTGCTTTTAAAAATCTACAGTAAAATTTCAAAGAGTGAACTCTTTTACCATTTGTTTATTGAACTGTGAATTAAAATTAAGTGAAAAATATTTTTCTCATAAATCTCTTATTTTTAACATGTAAATGATTCTAAGCCAAACTTAAATATTGACAGTTTTTGTGTTGTTAACTAATCGTGTATGAGAGACATTTATGTCAATCTTGAGAAAATATGTAAAATAATAAGAGTATATATATTCAATCCATAAATTTTTGAGAACACATGGACTCATTTCAATTAGACTTTTAGCTAAATTTCATTAATGTAGACTTGGTTAATGCATGTCCTCCAGGTTGTAAATTGAGATGATTTGTATCAAAGAATTTTTTTAATACTTATATATATGGATTAATACTTCCCAGATTAATTTAGAATTAATGGTAGATATTTATTCAATAAACATGTATTGTAAAAGGAAATTCTATGGTGCATATTTAGGTGACTCAGTGTATTTATAGTGATTTTTATGGAAGTAGAAATCCATTATTCATACTCCAACTCCTCAGCATCTTTTTTTACGAATCCTCCATCTCAACCCCACTGCCCTCTGCGTCTTAAGTTGCTGTCCTGACTCTGTTTTACGTATATACTCCCTTTTAAACAAGAATTTGTTCCACATGTTTAACCCACTTGGCTTCCCCTGTTGTTACTATTCATGTGAGGAGAGTTCTCCTGTCCTTAGTTCTATCTTTATTGACAGCAGTTGTTAAGATGGAAATGGTGTCTGTCATCATGGAGATTACATTCTACTAGATGTCTTATGTTTCTAAAACTTTCTTAAAATGCTGTTCCTTAGGTGAAATATCTTTCATCTTTCAAATGAGCATAATTACCTCTAACTGATTGGTTGTTCTTGTTCTAGTTTTGTAGTAATTCACATATGCATATAGTTAATGCCTTTAGAAGTATGGATATCTGGGGACATTAAAATTTTATAATGAACATTCACCCATTGGTACACATGTATAGAAAATATTGGGTTCCTGTCCATTTTTGTCATTACAAAGGAAACTCATTAGAGGTAGACCATTAAGTGCTGCATTATATTTATTTATCTGTTAATTTTAGAAGCACTTATTAAATTTTCATTGGATAAAGGATATAGGAAGTTAATGAAGCTTTCTTTAAAGGAGATATACATTTCTTTTACATTACAAAGAATAAAATAATAAATTAGAGTAATATAGGAGAGATGTTATATATATGGCTATATATGTAGAGCCATATATATGTATAGTCATATATATGTAGAGCATGTATATGTCTATATATGTATAAGCATATATATAAAGTATGTGTATGTATACATATATACATATATATAGACAAAGTATGCATATGTATGTATATATATATGTATATAGACATATATGTGTATAGCCATATATACAGAAATAGAAATGGAAGGAAAGACAATTACCTGAGTGATATGCTTACTTGTAAATATTTTGGACCGTTGGACAAGTAATTTAACCTGTGTGGGGTCAGTCTCTTATCTGTAAAATAAAGGGACTTGAGGTAGATCACCTACAATGCCTCATTTATTCAGAGATTTTCATGTAAGAAAACCCAACTCTTACTAGCTTTAGAAAAAGTAATTGTCCCTACAGATATGAATGAAAATTGCTTCAGGATGCAGTGGAATCTAAGTTTCTACCTTTTGTACACTCTTGTTTTTTTCTTTATCCACCTCCTATTTCCATGTTTTCTCATTTCTGGCTTCTTTCTTCTGTGCTGCTTATTGACTTTTCCATATATTAGAGGACTGCAGGGTTGCTGGGAGCACTAGGCTTACACCTATAATTACAGACTTATAACCATAACGGAAAAGAAACTTTCCATGCCAACACCATGTAGGAAATCTCTGGGAAGGTTATCATTAGTCTTTGTGTATTGTCCAGGAGACTGTAAGCCTTATTTCTCAGCATACCTATTAATAACATTCTTTTATGCTAAAAAATCTAGTTTGGGCAATAAATTATTTAATCATCCTACCTTGGAGAAGACTAATTAACTTGGTTTAGGTTTTATGCCTTCTCTGGAGTAATCACTGTGATCAGAGGAATGAGATACAGTGATTGTCCTTATCTGTATCATAAGCTAACAGTTGAGACAAGAGACTTGGGGCAATGAGATTGTCAGCTTCCAGTGAAAATATGAGTGGATGATAAGGGAGCAGTCCTAGTAGATAAGAGTGGTTTCAACCAGATGAAAAGTATAAAGATGTACTTACTGCATAGGTGAAGCACACATATGTCTATTGTATCATGACCGACTACAACATACACGCAAAGATTGCTGAATAGAGGTATAATTAGCATTAGATGGAGTTTTATAGCATCTAGGATTACACATAGCAGATTTAATGTTTTGAAATTGGAGGTAATCGTAGTGTATATTGTAAATAAATCAGCTAAATTGTACATATATATGTCTAATTATGTATATATATATATATATATATTCAGCTTTAATTTCACTTAATGTCCATAAATAGTATTTTAGTTATTAGAAAACTAATTTAGTAACATGATTAAGTTAATATTTGTATAAACGACCAAAATGAGTTTTTTGTTTAAACCAAGAAGTTGGAATGTGTGTGTGTGTGTGCGTGCGTGCGCGCGCGCGCGTGTGTGTGTTTCAATTTCTTTTCTTCTAATCATTCAGATATTGAAACAAGCTGATTTTACATTTAAGTTGTCCAAGTAACGTGTACACATTCTGCTTTTCCTAGCCAGGCCTAACCTCAGTCAGCAGTTTTATAGGATGACCATTTTCAGGGAGAGTCAAGATCTTTCTTAAATGAAAAGTGAAATGAAAAATGAAATTCTATTATTCCTAATAGAATTACGAACAGTACCTTACAAATACTACCTTAATGAGTTGATGTGTCTATTTGTTCCTTAGACATATTAGCCTAAATTTGTTTTTTAGTACTCACATGTGAAATCACAAATAAAATACATAATTGTCACTTTAAAATAGAATCATATCAGCTGTTTTTACAGTATTTTTAGGCTATGAGTCACCAAACGTTTTCTTCAATGAGAGAGTGAAGTGTATTATTGAAAAATGACAGTGGTTGAATTTTCTATTTTGGCTTTCTATATTGGGCAATGAAAGCATGAAGTAAGATTCTTCATGGAGTGGCAAGTAGTTTAGTTCTTTTCATAAAAAAAAAAATTAACTACCTACTGTACATGAGATATCGTTCTAGACAGTGAGGATGCAAAAATAATGAGACCAAGCCTCTGATCTCAGGATTACAATCTATAGAGTGAACAGACTTGTGCAACTTAATAAATGTATGTAACAAATGTGCATATATCTCTATATGTATATATAAGGTATTATTTAGCAGAACATATGTAGCCTTTACCCGGTATTTTTTTCATGAATAGTGAAGTAATTATTAGTATGAACTGCTATGCTCTAAGCTATTCAGAGGAAGAAAAACTTCATTTTGCATAAAAGAATAAAGGCATGTTAGGTATGTTTGCAAGAGATGACTACACATGAATCTTGAAGGATTCTAAGGGATGATCAAGTCATCAAGGGAGGGTGTAGAGTGACATAAAGAAATCACTTTTGATGTAGAGTACAATGCAAAAAGCCTTTACCTAACCGATCTTTCCTGGATGTTATATGGAAGTTCTGAGATATTACATATTTGGCAAAAAAACAGAGGGATATTAAGTAACCAATAATTTATGAGAAGCCTTTACCTTGTTTATGTCTCCGGTATCCTGGAAGCCAGGGTTGGCGCAGAAAAAATAAAGCTAAAGCAGAACTGTATCACTGACATCAGTGGGCCTTCTTTCAGGGCATCTGTACGTAAGTGATTCCTTTCTAAAGGTGAGGGTGAAGAGACAGAATTTGCTTATAGGTCCATCCCATGGCACTTAGTGCATATACACAGGGGGCAAAACAGAAGGATCAAACCATTACAGAGACCTGAAGAAAAGTGAATCAAATTACTAAATGAATCAAAGTGGAGTATGAAAAATATGCACTCAGGAAAAAGAAAAGTGTTATTTACAAGGAACAAGATCAGAAGTGGCTTGAAACGGTACTGATGTTGGCAAGTGAGGTGTGGAAGAGCACCCAACTTTTGGGAAGCTTAGTGACAATGCCACCGCATTTCTTATCATTTCTTGGTAATTTTTTTTCCCCTCCGTAATAACAAAGTCTCTGATTTTTCACCAGTACGCAATTGGAGTTTTGTAGATTGCCCATTTCTAGTGCTACTCCTCTGTCTGATCCTAACCAATTTGCCTCATTATGTTTTTTCCCTTTTTTAGTGTTTTCTTCAGGGAGTTCCTGCCAATTTCACTCCTTCAACATTTCTCTATTTTATCTCCTTATTTTTCTCCTTTATCATCACTACTCATAGTCAGGCCTATATTATTTCTTGCTTGTATCATTGAAGGAACCTCCCACCTGCTTCAGTGCTCAGTGTTGCATGTCCAATCTATTCTGTAGATTGTAGGCATAGTTTACTAAATATGATTCTACGTTAATTAAGTCATTGCCTTTCTTATAATACTTCAGTTGCTGTTCATTATTTTTAGAATAAAATTAAAAATTTCTTCCAAAAGCAAACAAATTCTTTGTAATCTTGCCCTTACTTATCAACTTCCCTAGTTTCATTTAAAAGTATTCCTGCCTACCATCTCCGACCTCTGCCTTCCTTTAGCTTTTCAGTCCATTTTAAATTGAACTACACTTACCTTATGTGTCTTCCAATGTGCCATTTTCTCTTTCACAGTTCTTTTTCTAATACTTCTTCTAACTCCAACTCTTCCTTTAGTCTTTATCTCAATTTTCACTCCTTCTGGGAGGCCTCCCCAACCCACCTGGGTCTTGGTTAGGTATTTAAAACATGAAGAGTCCTTTTATGCTGAGGTATTATTCATGATGCTTACCTTCTAAATCACCTTGTCTGTGATTCTAGTAATTATCAAATATTCTTCACCCTCTTTGAATACTCATTTCTAAAGTTTCTCTAAACACAGGCATATTTGAGTAATTTTTCCATGTTGTCCAAGGATTACATGGCACAAGAGCCATCTATTTCTTTATTCATTAAAATAATAAAAAATTCTGGGGTGCTTGGGTGGCTCAGTCAGTAAGCATCCAACTCTTGGTTTCAGCTCAGGTCCTCATTTTGTGATTCATGAAATTGAGCCCTGCATTGGGCTCTGTGCTTGGCAGAGTGGAGCCTGGTTGGTAGTTTCTTTCTCCCTCTCTCTCTGCCCCTTCTTTACTCATTCTCTGTGTCTCTTTCTCTCTCCAAATAAATAAATAAACATCAAAAAGTTAAAATAATAAACAAATATTATTAAAACTCTCTGTCTCTCATGGAGCGTTTGAGATAATGAGTCAAATTAATAAGAAAGATAACATTTTTGATCACACTTGCTTGTCTCATACTATCTTCTGTCTCCTAATTCTACCCCCCTCGTCAATGAGCACTCACTCTCAACAGTAAGTTATTTGTGTTTTTTTAACTATCTTTTTGATCTGTGACTATCTATTGAGCAAATACTGTGAACTAGTGTTAGTATATTGAGGATATAATTGTAATCTCAAGATTAAAATGCAGTATTATAAAGGCTAATTATGTCTTTATTTTATGTTTTAAATTTATGGTTCATAGTTCTTTACTCGTTTTTCTACATTGAGTATAACCTTTGGGATGACAAATACTATTTTATTTACCAATTCTGTATCATAAGTCTGCTTCTGGATATAGAATACTATGTACAAGAGATATTTAGCTCTATTTTAGCTCTATTCACAGACAGCATGAGAAGAAATTATAAAACAATATACAAATTCCTCAGGTCAAAGGCAGGCATCATAAAAAATTTACTCTCCAAGTCAAGGAGAGTATTATGCCTTTCCTGGGGTTATGAAGGTAACCAGTGTCTGAGTTTGGCCTGGGGCCTACTATTTCTAACCATGGTGGAAACATACAACTGTCCGTGATAAAGGAGAAATGTGTGCTTTCTTTGACTAGTCCCTTTCTGTCAGATATTGTTCAGAGCAATTCCAATTTATTTTATACTGTAAGAACTCAGGCACTTGGCAGGACTATATTGCCTGACTGTTTATTCATTCATTTACGTATCATCAAAATAATTATTGAGCATATGCTTCTTGCCTTGTGATATTCTAGCACTGGGCAATAGAGATGTGAACAAAATATACAAAATTCCCTGCCCACAAGAAGTTAATATATTCTAGTGGCGGGAAACATAATAATAGAAATAAATAAGTAAACATTTAGGAATAGGCAGGCAGGAGGCTGGTATGGAGCAGTGGAGTGAATGGTGGAAAGGGAAGGAGATGAGGTCAAAGTAATAATGGAATGTTTGTACGGTTTTATAGATCACTGTTAACATGTTAACACTATCCAGATTAAACTTTAACATTAACTCTAAAATGTGAGGCCACTGAAGGGTTTTAGGGAGGTAAGTGACATCGTCTGACTTGTTTTCAAAAGACCTCTTGGCTCCTACGTTGAAAATGGATTGCAGGGTGCAGGATGGAAGCAGGGAGACTCACTATCAAATTTAATAGCATTATAGGAGAGAGATAATGATGGCTTGGCAAAAGTGTTATCAATGGAAGTAGAAGAAGTGATCTTATTTTGGATTTGTTCTGAGAGAAGTGAGATAATTTCATAATAAATGACACATGGAGTATAACAGAAAGATGAATCCAAGGTATTTTGACATGAACAACTGGAAAGATGGTACTTCCAAAAATTGAGATAGTGAAAACAATGTGAGGTGCAGATTATAGAAGGAAAAGGTTGAGAAGTTTGTTTTGTATGTAGTGAGTTTGATTGCCTATTAGACTTCCGAAGGGTGATATTGAATAGACAGATGGATAAAGAAGCCTAGAGTCCAAGGGAAATATCCAGGATGGAGATATGTTGGATGTAGTGATAAATCCTATAGGAAATAAATGGTAACTCTAAAATACCATCTGTGATTTTTAGAAATGTATAATCTGACTGGACATGATAGACACATAAAACTAATAAGAAATGCAAAGTGGTAGATGTAGTATATTTACAAATTATTTGAGTACCAAAATGGATGATGAAAAACATAGGTGCAGTGACATCTCAGAGAAGGGAGATGTACTTTCAGGAAAGGGTGAAAAGAGAAGACACGATTTGAAATAGCCTAGAAGTACATGTTGAATTTCAGTACTTGCAAAGGGGAGAGGTATCTCAGGCCTAAGCTTTAGGGAATGAGAATACAAAACTCTTGAAACACAGATGAGATCTTCCATCTGTCTAGGAAAGTTTGTATGGAAGTCCCCAAAAAGATTATAAATGGTAGAATTGCTGAAGAAATGATGTGAATACGGGATACCTGGGTGTCTCAGTCAGTTGAGCTTATGACTTCGGCTCAGGTCAGGATCTTGCAGTTTGTGAGTTTGAGCCCCGCCTCGGGTTCTGTGCTGATAGCCCAGAGCCTGGAGCCTGTTTAAGATTCTTTGTCTTCCTCTCTCTTCCCCTTCCCCTCTCATGCTCTGTCTCTCAAAAATGAATAAACGTTAAAAAAATTTTTTTTAAGAAATGATGTGAAATTTATCTGGTAAAAAAGTATCCTTAACGATTTTTGAGTTAGTCAATAACATATGTGATGCATTGTTTCCTATAAAGGAATCTGATGGCCACGTTGAATTTTATTCAGTTTTGCAAATCCAGTTTCATCACTTCCTCCAAAATATTGTCCAGCAGAGCCCTGAAGTCTAATTAATTAATACAGGAAAAAAATGCCTAATTCCATAGCTTTGAAATACTTCTACTATTTTAAAATATAAATAGATGTAACACATTTATAAAAATACTGTTTACATGAAATTATTGTCATGTTTTCAAGTTCATACTTGTGACGATTAGGAAACAGTCATGTTAATGTTGTAAATTTGGATGCCTGGAGCAATATATATCCTTTTGCTCTAGGCACACTGTCTTTGTCAATTTTTCAGTGACCATTAAAAACCATCCCGTAGAAGAGGAAAGCAACAATGGGAATTAAAGATGTTGAAATACTTTAAATCTCAAAATGTGTTTGCCTTCCATGAAGTGGCTGTACTTGCTGTATTTCTAGTCACACCTTAGTTTTCCAAGCAGACTGTATAATCTAAGTCTTTCTCTGGAGATAATACAGGGAGCAAGCCCCTTCAAAGAAAGGATTTGTGCTTGCTGGCAGCTCCTGGAGCTCTGTTCTGTCTGGTAGTTAAGATCTCCAGAGTGGCTTATGGGCTTTGTGTAATTTCTATCTGCACCCAGACAGCCGGACTTCATTTCATTTTATTTGCATTTAATAATAAGCTGCCTTTCCTTAGCTGTTAAATTGTGAATTATCAAACACTATCAAATCCTCCTTCCCATATTGTGAATACACTTACTTTGAAACAGACCCATTGGTAGCATGCTGGTTCCAGGGGATAGCTGGGCTTCGTGCCATGTATTTCAGGGTGGGAACTTCTCTGATATATTTCTTTCGGGGCTAAAAAATGCCATTTCTGATCTAATGTGAACACAGGGAACAGCAGAGTGAGCTTTGTGGTGGATTCATCTTTAATTATTAAAACAGGAGAGCTCATTCATACCTCTTTGAAGTGCTACTTTATTTTCAGGAAAGGAAATGAATGTACTACACTACATGTGAAGCAGGGTAGATAGTGATAGTAAAAAGGAAAAAAAAGGAACAGAATAACAGAAGGAATAGAAAATAGAGGGGAATAGTGATTACAAAGAGGAAAGGAACTCTAGAAATGAGAACATTGGACAGAGTTGGCCTGCCTGGTAGGAAGCTGGTGCAGAGCTCTCAATAATATTTGGAAATAAGTGGATTTGAGATCTCTTCACAGATTATTTGTCAGTTAATATAAATACAACTGTATGTTGGCATCCACTGGGCTTATAAGAGTTAATGATGAAGGAAGGGATGAGGAGAAAGGGGGAAAGATTTTGTGTATTAAAACTTTCTGAGGAATTATGTCCTGTTGTGATAGATTTCAGAGGAAAACCACATATTAGGAAAACCACATATCAAAAAAAAAAAAAAAACAAAACTGGGAAAGCTAGAACAGAGTGAGTAATTGTGAGGAAGAAAGAGTCACAACCACAATAAAAAGTCACTCAACATCAAGCATCAGATATCTCAGTGTGTGGTTTTTCTTTCTGTCTAAAATTGTCCAGTCCTGGTAATTAGAAATTGAGCATAATGAAGGGGCTGGTCTGAGTCATGCTTTAATGAGTCAAGATTGCAGCAGGCCAGCATCCATTACATGGAAACACTTGTGTGTGTAGCAGGGGGTTGGGGGAGCAAGGTGTCATTTTTCAGGGGAGAAAATGACTAAAGCTCAAGGTGCATTAACAGAATTTGTCATGGGCCTAGGCTAGGTGTAGCAGAGGGAGCAGGGGGTTTTAGGTGCATTAATGGAGTCTATGATTGTTATTCTCAATGTTGTTATAATCATGGATGATGTATACATTTATCAAAAATTAATTATAATTTAGTTGCTTATCATGCTTGATGAACTTGAGCCTTTTCTGGCTTACAGTGAAATAACCATAAGTTATAGAGTGGGTTGGGACTACAAAGATGTTTCTGATGTACACAGAATGTCGATATTTGCCACTGTAATAAGGTTCCCTCTTATTTGATTGTCCTGTAACCTGATGTATGTGGAAATGAAATGAATTTTCTCTAATAAAGAGAGAAATGTAGAAAGGTTAAAAAATATTTGCATAATGGGTGCCTTAGATACATACACCTGGAGTCAAAAGACCAGAGTCACTAATCCTCCAGCCATAATATCAGTTCCAACCTAGGGGATGACCATGAAATGGTGCCCCAATGCAAATGAAATAACTAAAGCCTTGCTTTCTTACTGTTTCAGATAAATGTATAAATATACAATTTCATCTAATCTTAATGCCTACAACATTGCAATACACTAAGAACTAATTAGAGACATTTCTAATTTCATCATGGCTTTCTTTTCAGTCTATCTATGAAACATTTTCTCTAAGATTCACTTTACTAGATCACAGCTATAAGTTATAAAGATATCTTAGATTGGACTTCCAAAAAAAATGGACCCTGAAATGAGGAGTTGTGTCAAACTGATTTATTGATTTTTCCATTCCAAGGAAAAATCAGTTGATGGTAGGGCAATGGGTATTGGAGGAGAAAAGTCACAATTGAGAGTAAAATATTAGGCAGACTACCACAGAAAGTAAGGCATACTTCAAAGTTGTCCTAACTGAAACAAGAAGGCCCAATTATCCCAGCACCTTGAATCATTGGTTAGGGGCTTAATTGGAAGAACACAAATTTGGGGGCACTTTTAGTGCTCCATATGTTGAGGCAAAACAAACTCTAGGAGTCTGAGGCAGACCACTGACAAAAAGACTCAGTTGCTGGCTTTTCTGTTGAATCTCAGTGGGGGACAAAGTATATGAAAATGGCAGAGGATTTGAGGAGATACAGGAGAATGCTGACCCAATCTACTGCCGAGGGTGTGGCACTTCAGAGGCTCCATATTGCCTGCAAAATATGGTTATTGTCATTACTTCTTAGTATAGTCCTTGGTTTTTCTTCCTCGTCCTTCCCCCTCCCATTACTTCTAGCTTTTGAAGTATACCATGCTATTATGTGTTTCCTTGCCTTTGTACATACGTTTCCTTCTCTGGAAGGCCCTTAACTAACCTCCTCTCTCTCTCTCTCTCTCTCTGTCTCTCTCTCTCTCTCTCTCTCTCTCTCACACACACACACACACACACACACACACACTTTTTAAGTTCATGTATTTATTCTGAGAGAGAGAGAGAGAGAGAGAGAGCGAGTGGGGTAGGGGCAGAGAGAGAGGGAGAGAGAGAGTCTCAAGCAAGCTCCACACCATCAGCCTGGAACTTTATGCAGAGCTTGATCTCACAAACCATGAGATCATGACCTGACCCAACGCCAACAGTCAAACACTTAACCAACTTAGACACCCATGTGCCCCCAACCTCTTCCCTTTGATTGGCTAATGAACTCTTGCCCCAACCTGGTTGTGCTACTCAAGCTTTACCTTCTATGTGAAATTTTCTTTACCCAAATCTGGAATAATTGAAACTTGTTCCATCATAAAACTATGACACCTTTAGTTGCTAACATAGGATAATCACACTGAAGTATAACTTTTTAATTTCTGTTTCTGCTTACTTTGGTTATAGTGTCTATGTTTTTATTTATCTTTGAAAACCTAGAACCCATGATCCATGTCTGGCATTTGGACAGTATCAGTGAATTTTGCCGAATGTAACTGAATGTATAGAAAAGAATTTGAATGTAGGGGACATTGAGGTTTTTACTTGGAGGATCATTTTGAGTTAATGAAGTTTAAACTATCAATCAGTGTAGAAATCTCTGTCTATTGCATTCACAACCAGTGGGAGATTTGGTCTGTTTATTTTAAATAATTTTCCAGCCCAAACTGTCATCTTTAGTTTAACCAAATGGTCTTGAGTAGTAATAATCAATGGTGGGAGTGTTTGCTCTTTGGAGCCTAAACCTCCACACCCTTCTCTTAGTAATTATAATTTATATTTTGCCTAAAATTCCTTTTTAATATTTTAAACAAACATTTCCCAGAGATAGTAAGAGTGTATTCACAGTCAACACTTTCTAAGTTGAGAAGTCAGTAGAGAATCCCAATGCTGATTATATATCAATGCATGTTAATATCATGTTTAAAAGTGACACTTTCCCATCCCTGTATATTTCATAGACATTCATGGACATTGCTCATATGTTTTCCCCTGATTATGTCACTGGAAGGGTCTCCTTTTGCTGAGTCTTTTTCTATGATCCTGCCATACGTTTGTAAATCTTGTAACCAAACTAGCAATGCAGTTTATGGCTTTCAAGTTGGTCAATGTGAAGAGGAAATGAAATATAAATAATAACTGAACAATGTTTTGTCATCATCAAAGGGACAAAGAATATAGAATTGAGACAAGATACAAGCCTATTATAGAGGCAGAAATCATGGGTGATCCGGGAGTGTTATGAGGTATAAGTGATGTAAAAGTGATTGCAATGTGAATTTATGCAGCATCACTGTAACCAAAGAAATCCCTTTTTGCCTGTTATTTTTCACTGTTAGAAAGTATCTTTTCTGCTTTTTACACAACTCTTCCCTACCCATTAGGACCTTTATCATCCCTTGCCTATCTACCACAGCTGGAAGTTGGTTAGTTTTGGAATAGACACTAGAGAGCCCGTGTTTGCATTTTTTCCTACCCACCATCTGTTCACAGAATGGATTACAGTTGCCTCCAGTTAAAAAGCAGATTGTCTTGGCCCAAGGTCAGGAGAGAAGTCTCAGCATCCTGTTTGATTGCTGTAAACCTCTTCCCCATCCCTACAAGACAGGAATGTAACATCTGCAATTAGAACTTGGGTCCCTTGACTGGTTCCTCTGGATATTGCTTAGCAACTTTCAACTGGAAATTCACAAAAACACTTTTTCCTTCTTTGTCCTTGATTCCTTTTTCTTCATTTCAATGTGTTTTCTATTAGGCTCTGTTTTTTAAATTTTAAGATGCCTGCTGTCATCCTTGATTTACCCTCAGATGTCCTTATGCCTAGAATGTTCAGAGCTGTGGTCCCAATATATATTAGGGCCTGTGAAAAGACCTACTGTTGTCTTTTGCCAAATTACTTTGGCATCATGTTCAAGAGAAAATTTTGTATTTTCTGTCTCTTTACTTTGTTTATTAGTGCCCAGGATCAGAGAAACAGAAGACACTGGAGCTGAAAATTAAAATCTTCCTCAGATTGCTATGCCATGAGTTTGGAAGAGAGATAAAAAGTTATATATGTATATTCTTTCTGCCGCTTCTTCTCCCTTCTACCGTGCTTTGTGTTGGCATCTAGTAAAATATTTTTCCATATCTCAGGGCCCTTATTTTTATTTTAAAAAGGATTTACAAAAGTAGAAATTGTCCTTTTGTTAAATCCAGCCAATTGCAGAGTTATGTACCTTTTGGGCACTGGAGAAGCCTGTTGGTATAAATTGTCCAGAGGTGTAAAAAGGCAAGAGTCATTGAGAATGAAAAAGTGAATGCAAAAATACTCAACATCTGTCTGTTCACCTTTACCTTCAGGTGAACTGACTGAACAGTTACTTGAAATTCTGAAAAGTAGGGTCATTGTATGTATCTTCCTAATGATTTCCTAATTCGTTAGTCAAGTGGCCTGACTTGTTTCCTCAATACTTCTACAACATTTGCTCTGCTACGATATCTTCTTTTTCATATCCATTCTTCTCATATGTTCATCTTCCTTCCTCGAAAGGTCCAACTTCCACCTGTCAAAATTCTAGTTATCCTTCAAGATCCAGTAAAAATGTTGTTTCTTCCATTATGACTTCCCTGATTGCATTAGCTGGAGGCCCCAGGATAGAGGATGGTATTTTAGATAAATGGAAAAGAGTATGATCATATGACTGTATTAGGAATACTACGGAAGATTTGTGGTCATTAAGAGTGACAACATAGTTTATAACCAGGTGGCAGATCACCTTGAATGTCTATGCAAATAGTTGAATATTAGAGATAGGAAATGTAAAGTTGTAAGGATTTTTATGTATCAAAACAGAACATCAAGAAAATTAACTCTATGACCGAATAGAAGATTTATTGGACAAAAGCCTCTCAGATATTCTGTTTACTCCAAGTTCTGTCTTAACCATTGTGTCATAATAATTTCTGTGTTATTGGCATTTACTGTGTGCTCGTGACTTTAGTATATTCAAACAGATTTGGATTATAAAACTTTCACTTCTGCTTTACTAACCATGTAACCCTGAGCCAATCTGAGATTTAATTTCCTTATCTATAAAATTAGGAAAATAATATTTAAAATTTCACAAAGTTCTTTTGAGGATTAAAGTAAATAATATATGTAAAGTAATTAGTACTATTTCCAGCTTATAGTAAGTATTCAATAATTGGTAGTGTTAGTATTAATATAAATAATAATAACTATTCCTTGTTTGATTCTTTAAATCACATTTCAACAAGACCATTGTACACATACCTATTAAATCATCCATGGCTAAAGCTCTCTTCATCTAGATAAAATGTTCCTTGTTCTGGGCTAAACTGTGCCCTAATGCCACCTCCCCCCCCCCAAAAAAAAAAGAAAAACCTGTGTTGAAGTCCTAACCCTCAGTACTTTGGCATGAGACCTTATTTAGATAGATATAGGGCTTTTACAGAGATAATCAAGTTAAAATGTGATCTTTAGGGTGGACTTTAATCTGGTATGAAAAGTATCCTTATTAGCGGAGGAAATTTGGATATAGATATGTACAGAGAGAAGATGATGTGAAGTTACAGGGAGAAAATGGCCATTTACAAGCCAAGGACACAGACCTAGAACAGATTCTTCCCTCAGGGCCTTCAGAGGAACCGATTCTGCAGATACCTTAATCTCGGACTTTTATCCTCAAGAACAGGAAGCAAGATTCTGTTGCTTAAGTCAAATAGTTTGTGGTACTTTGTTACAGCAGCCCTAGTAAACTAATTTATACCCCCAAACATTTCCCAAGGCATTCATTATCTTTTAAATTACTTGCTCCATTCAGTGCCCCAAATGATAACTAGATAGGGTAAAAATTTTTAAATAGGATGGCAACCATATTAAGTAAAGCATTCATATAAAATGTAGACTTACGAAAATCTCTTAACAATCATAGGATACATAGCTTCAAATCCTTGTGAATAATTAATTTGTAAAGATGACTAGAGAATGGAAATGCCCCACTGATGTTCAGACTGGATAGGTTTATAGTTTGCCTACAGTGCATCCTCTTTGCCCTTAAGATTCAACTTGGCCCTAGCCAAGTTGCATTTTATTGCATTCCTTGCACCTTTAGGAGTGCTCTCAAGTAATGGTAACTATAAAAATAAACGTTTGAATGCCAAAGATCTATCTTACATTGATGCAGTCAGCTTATGTGCACTCTTCTATTTGGGGCTCTAACAAGTTATTTCATAGAATCATAGCATTTTACCGCTTGCTGAGAATTAAAAGGATTTTAATCAGTTTTGTCATGTGACAAATATGGGAACTGAATTCAGAAGATGGGAAATATCTTGGCCAAGGTTGTGCAGATAATTTCAGTTCTCCCTTACTGCAATCTTCCATTTTAGACTCTTGGAGACAGTCTGATGGGTTTTTTCTTTGATTTCCTCCTTCTTGATATTCCTGTGGGAATAAAAGAAGCTAGATTCTTACCCTGTGACTTAGCAGAGCTCAATGACTTACGTGTACCCCTGCTTGTCCTATAATCCAACCAGCTTCAGAGACTGCTTAGCTCCTAGTATCTCAGTAATTCATTTCACATATTCTGGTTGGTGTTGTTTTGACATACAGCTTTTGCAAGTGAGGGGAAGGAGAGGGAGGGTAAAGGGAGCTTTGCCCCAGGTATCCATGCTGGACTTCTTTGAATTAGGAAAACATAATCATTCATAAAATAGTATGAGAGAATTGTACCTTCTAAAATTAGATGCATTTTCTGTGTGGGAGGACAGGTGATGATATGCCAAAAAAGGTGAAAAAATCACAAAACAACCCTTGAAAATTACCTTTTCTCTGCCTAGGATTTTTAGATTGTTCACATATACTGAGAACAATGCACCATCTGTCATCAATATTGGGGATAATCCAAGTGATTCATTAAGTTTATCACTTTATAGATCCCATATTACCTAATATTCCATGTTAATGGGCCTAAATATGTATTTCAAGATGCAATAACTCCCAACCTGCACTGTGCATCAGACCCACCTTGTGGTCTTATCTGAAATAAATTAACATAGATACCCATGTCCCACTTTCAGAAAGTCTGAGTCATTTGGTCTGAGATGTGGATCATATGGCAGTTACTTCTTTGAAATCTTTCCATGTGATTCTAATGTACAGATCATTGAGGTCAACTGATTTAGTGATTCCATAAGCCAAGGCAGTTGATGTGTGAGATGTTTGAAATATATTAATATTCCTCAGAATAAAGATGATAAAGTGAGAGCCACCCTCTTCCTGAGTTGAGATCTGAGATAGCAGAAGGAAGCCTAGGAAGTAACCAGAGAAAGTCTGGAGGACTTCTCTATTCTTCCCCAAAACATATGGCACATCATTTTTATCAGAAGAAGATGACAGGTTACTGTGCATTGCCAAGCAGAGATGGGTCAAATAATTCTCTGCCTTCGTGAATGAATTTCATCCTAAACAAGTGAAATAGATTTGTACTTATTTAATTTAACAAAGCCTTTTTATATGGCTTGGTCTGAGGTTAGTAGGTTTGTATGTCAGATGACGGAGGAAAATGCTGGTTAGAATGCAGCTATTATACACAAATATACTAATGAGCAAACTATGTGTGAAAAATGGGTGAAAAATGGGTAATTGTCACTAATGCCTTGCTAATGTTTTCATAATGATCTAAGTACTAAAGCTAATTATTGTCATGGCAATTTGGCCCAACATCACTGGGATGATCCTGGCATTGGTGAACAAGAATACGTGTTGCCAGTTTGCTATATACTTTGAGTCTTTTGTCCTTTTTGTCTTCATGTACACATGCTGTATGTCATTTTGTGTATGTTTCTAAGTATGTACTTATATATTTAATTTCCTTTTATTTTCTTGTTTTCCAAGCTCTGTGTTTCATCTTTTTCTCCTACTTCCTTTTACTTTTTATTTCAGACTCAATAGCCCTGCAATCTAATCTTGGTTCTACTGTAATGGCAAGTCATTTCATCTCTATGAGCCTTTTTCCTTAAGTATAGGTATAAAGAAACTAGATAAACACTAATGTCCTTCTTCAAAATAGTAGACTTCTAGATTTCTCTTGCATGTCTGCTCTATGGTGGTATCCATAACTTCATTTTTATCAACTTTATTGATCACCATGAGTATTCATTTTGAACTGTAGGTTGTAGCAAACAAAGTGCCTACTATTAGTAGTCAGTGGCACAGGAAATGAAGTTCCTCTGCTACAGAGATGTAGATGAGGGAGAAGAAAATAACCTTCAAATATGAAAACATACTTCTAAGTACATTGCACTGTGACACTACCACATTCACATTTTCTCCTAGGATAGATATTATTATGGAATAATTTTTCATTAATAATCTCTTAAATAAATTATTGTAGCAATGACTTGGATCTGTATAGCATCTAGGGAAGAGATTAGATCTCTTATCTCAGTTTATGACTTCCCTAAGAGATACTAGGGGCAGCTAGTAATTATCCTTTATTTTTATTTTTTATTTTAGGTAGGAAGCAAGATTTGGCCCATTGTCAACCCTTGCCTTACAGTCATGTCCATATTGTATGGTCCTGAGACACTTAGCCCAAAAGAAATACTGATGTTCACTTTCAGGTGCTCTTAACAAGGGATATTAACATATCAAGATGCATTAAATTGGCATCTAAGAGGTGATATCTGTGCTATTCAACTTGACAATCATTGAAAGCAAGACCCACTTCTGGAAGGGATAAAATTTCCAATAAGTAACTGAAGTCTTGAATAGAAGATTTCCCAATTTTGTCCAAAGCTCATTGGACTCCAGATATAGGTTGTTGTCTAGGCTATGTCCAGCTCATGCAAGTGATGTGTTTCTGCAAAATAATGGTAAAGTTTAAAATCTAAAAAATGATTTTTTTTCTTTTCTTTCCCATATACACTTCAATTGTGACTTTCCCTGAGGGAAAAGTTGAAGTGTATATGAAGTGTATATTCAGTCATTCACATATATATATGTATATGTACACACACACACACATACACATACATACTGTGAGACATAATGAAGAATGTATCTTTTACAATGTTAATACTGTCTTAATTTTTGGTGATGAACAATTCATATTCACTTCATTCTCTTATACAGTCCTCAATAAGAAAAATTAGTCAAGATATAACCAATATGCATGATCCTTCATACACTATAATGCATACATGCATATATCTGCATGCCCACACAGTGCTAGATATGTCACCTGGTTAATACCTGTATAATTGGGCAGTCCAAATAACCCTTAAATCTTGTATATCTTCAATAGAGAGTGCTTAGTTGAGAGAGACAAGTGGAAATGCTCCAGGAGAGAACCCACCAATTTATTAATATTCTTCACTTGTTTGGATCTGATAAAAGAAAAAAGAGTAGCAAACGAAGAGTAAATAGGTTTTTTCAAAATAAATCAAGAATTTCTTCCTATATGAGTGCCAGTGAAGTCTAAAAACCTAAGTACATTTTGTCAGAATTCAGTTCAATGTGGATGGTTATATCCTGTACAATAAAGAATATAAGAATCAGTGTTTCTTTCAGCATTCTGAATTTCCTGAAATAATTTTATTAGTAATAAGATGATAATTCCACACTACTCTTACTATTGCAATAGTAATAATCGATAAAAACAAAAAGCAGAAAACTATAATCAATCTGGGGCACTTGGGTGGCTTGGTTGGTTGAGCACTGGACTCTTGATTTTGGCTCAGGTCATGATCTTGTGGTTTGTGGGATTGAGCCCCATGCCAGGCTCCACACTGACAGCACAGAGCCTGCTTGGGATTCTCTCTCTCCCTCTCTCTCTATCCCTTCCCTGCACTCTCTCTCTCAAAATGAATGAATAAGGTTTAAAAAAACTTTATAATCCAAATAGTCATCAATAAGAGAGTGCTTGAAGCTATCATGGTATATTCATAATATGAAATGATAAAAATTTGAAAAATTTGAAATTGATAAAAATGAGTTATTTCTGAATCTATTCGATGTCGAAGAATGTCCACGACACATGAGAAGAATGTGGTTTAATCATTTGTTCATATTCATATGGCCTGAAATAGGTTGCATTGGATTTTATATACCAATTTCCCTAAATGTAAAGCCATTGTTATCATCAAAGTGTTGTAATCACACAATATATAGGGTAGTGTCCTAAAAAGGCTCCAGGTATATAGAGTTTTACACATGGAAAGCCAATGATTACACAATGCTGAATCAGAAATTCTGAACATAGAAAGGAACTTGGGCAAGATTCATAGTTTATGACAATGACAAAGTTTCCATCCTTCAATTCTATATTTGTTGGCAGGTGGGTCTTTTCCATTATGACATTGTCTATGGTTATCCATGTTAAACAAATTTCCTTTCTTGCCAAAATATTTCTTCTACTCCTGCTTCCTCTATTTATCACAAATCTTTCTGTGCTGGTTCTTATGGTTTCTACCTCTTGTCAGACATTTTTTTCCCCTTTTAAACCCTCTAATTACCTATAAAGGATTCTTCAATATCATTTTCAGTTTGACCAACTTTTACTTCTATTCCTCTTGCCCACCTAATCCCAAGAGATTTTGATTTGAATAGTTTTCCAACAATGTAAGTTACATGTTGTCATTTATTTGTGTAGAACCCTCAAAAATTTTTCCAGAGCTATACAAATAAAATCCAAGTTCCTTCCCCAGCCTACAAAGGCCATAGGTCGTTTGGCTTTTTTCTAACTTCCAATAACATGTACTCTACTCTTCATGACTCAGGCTAGCTATACTCTTTTGCTGAAATGCCCAGCCCTGAATCTCTGAATTAGGGTCTTTGTTGTCTTTCTCGACCTCAGAGAAGTTGCTCTGGCCACCTAAACACTTTTTATATCAGCAGACTGTTTTAATTCTCAGCACAACATTGAGAACATATAAGGATATATTCTTGGTTATATCAGTGAAAAATGATCATCTTTGTTTGTAATTACTATAGCAATAAAATTTATAGTCAGTAATACAATCAAATTGTCCACTGATGCTTTTATGTCTTTAAAATTTACCTTAAGTAATAACAACATTCAGAATGCCTGCAAACACACAAATGCTCTTCTTAATAAGAAAGAACTTGTTTATGTCATGGTAGGACTCACTAATTTTTTTCTAAGCAATTACTGATAGTAAAAGAACAGATCAAGTATAAGTCTTGTTTTATTTATTACTTCTGCCACCTAGGAGTGTGTTACCTTGGCCAATTTAACTTTGTCAAGTTTCAATCAGCTGTAAACTTAAATTGATACTATTTATCTTATAGCCACTATCTACCATTCCAACTAGGTGATGTGGTTTTCTAATGGGGTGGGTGTTCTCATGTCAACCTTATTGCAGTGTTTACAGTCACAAATGACAATTATTTATTTGTGTAATTAGTTTGTTTGTTGTTTGCACCACTAGATTCTCATGATATCAGAGATAGTAGGTATATTGCAAGTCTGTAAATCATCAGCATCTAATTCAGTGCCAAAACATAGAAGACTCTCAATAAATATTTATTCAAATAATTAATTACTTTAGTTCTTATGAGGATCAAATAATATGATATGTGGGGTGGTTTTTTATGAATTCTAAAAGACACTACAAATATATAGTAGTAAATTATTCTCTCCACTACTGTTACTGCTTCTCATTCTTCTTCATACCACAGAAGGAAGACCACCCTTAAGGTGAGTGGGTTTCCAGAAAGTATCTTTTGTAGAGACCTCTATGTGAATTTTAAAATGTTCCCAAATTAGTATGTCTGCAACCTTCTGTTAACCCAATGTCTTGTGAACCCTTGAAAGAGATATGGTATCAGCCACTAGGAGCAATGTACTAGCTAGGCCACCCACAGGGACTTGGGCCTTGCCACGGGACCTCAGGCTTGACTCAAGTCATGAGCCTTGTCATACTCTGGAGGACAGAGTGTCCTCACACAGAAAAGAGTTTTGGAGGGCACTGCGAAAAGAAGAAATAGATGCACCTGGATTTAGAATCTAGAGGGAAACAGAAATTTCGATTAAGGCATCCCAAAGTTTAGGTACCCTGGAGGGACAGGAATAGGGTCATGACTTTTCCATCTTGTGTCTGGGGTAGAAGAGGGCGTAGTAGACACCTGGGGCTTGGTTCGCTCAGAGAGATGTGTTCAACTGATTTGTTGGCTCTAATTCTGGGCTCCAGTTAACTGGTTACTTTCAAGACAGCTACACTCTCTGTTTCCTTATTAGTTGAAGGGGACCAATGATGTTTTTCTATTCTACCTCTCAATAATCTATGTGTATATTTTGTGTGTGTCATAGACACACATATTCTTTATGAAAAAAGAAAGGATTCTATAGAATTTAAATATTATTAGCAGACATCGAAATAAAAGGTGAATAGACTATGACTTTGAAGAAAGTGTAGGATATTGGTCAATAAATTAAATAGTGAGTTTTTGTGTGATGGGAAAATAATATTTGAACTGATAGGGTGAAGAAAGGAAGGAATACAAAGGAAAAGGTTTGAAGTTGTTTATCTTAGAAAGAGTGAAAATTGATAAGACAAGTTCTCTGTCTTACAATATGGAGCTAAAGATTTGGATTTTACTTAATATCTGTGAAGAGATTATTGAATATGGAGCTGATTGACAAAGTTTTAGAAATATTGATTTGGCATTAAGTAAAGGATTATATAAATATTTATAGGTGCTAATTGACCTCACAGGGACATCTTTGAAATGTGTTTTCCTTCTTCAACTTCCTTTAAATTTTGTCTTGGCATCAGTAAAAATATGTAGTCTGTGGGTATCCAGCATGTAAATCCAAATAGTGCTGTTACTAGTTACATGTAGAAACTGTTCTAAGAAAAAATGCTGAAAGACAGATTGGCAAATAGTACAGAAATGTTCTTTCTCTGGCTGAATCCAAAGAACCATTAATAACAAAAATTAAACTATGGCTTCCATTAAGTGTTTGTATAGTTTCAAGGATAAAACTCTAATCCCCTTATAATTGCCTGATATCAGAAGTGTTGTTACTATTTTACGTTTTGTTTTGGAAACATCAGGTCAAGCTCCAGTTTGGCTTGTGAAGATAAAACATTTTTTAGGGGCGCCTGGGTAGCTCAGTCGGTTAAGCGTCCGACTTCGGCTCAGGTCAGGATCTCACGGTCCGTGAGTTCGAGCCCCGCGTCGGGCTCTGGGCTGATGGCTCAGAGCCTAGTGCCTGCTTCCGATTCTGTGTCTCCCTCTCTCTCTGCCCCTCCCCCGTTCATGCTCTGTCTCTCTCTGTCTCAAAAATAAATAAAAATGTTAAAAAACAAAAAAAAAAACCACAAAAAAACATTTTGTTACTGTAATAAGAAGGAATTCTTTTTCATCATACATTTTATCCAAAATGAGAGCCACAAGTTTTTCTATTTGAGAAATAAGTAATTAGATGCAAGAATACCTCATCATTATTATTTAAAATTAATCCTCCTACTGTTTGTTTTACCTTATTATTACCATATTCATCAGAATTCAAAGAGTATTCCTTTTTTTTTTTTCAAAGAGTATACCTTGTAAGGAATTGATAAGACATATAACATTTAACTGTAGCACCTCTCCAACCTACAGATTGTGTTCCAAAATTTTCTGGGCATTATTCTCAGTACTTATTTTGAAGTTCTGAAGAGTATTTCTATATTAATAGCAAAACTTCCTGAATATTAATGAATTTAGTGTATGGTTGGAGTCAAATAAAAATAATAAAAGTAAATTATATACATAGTAAAAATATGCACAATAGTTATTATCGTATCAAAAAAGTACTCATAAATGATAAACAGTTCATGTAAATGTCTATATTTTACAGTACCTTTATACAAAATGAGACTTGAGTGTGTAGAAAAGTGTGTTGGGATTTTAATCCTGAAAATACTAGAGGATTCAATGGCTAAAGTGAAAATCTAGAATGCTCTTAAAGTGAATGTGTTAATTATATGCAGTTTCTTTACAATACTTAATTTCAGGACCTTTGTTTGAGTCTCAACTCTAAGAGTCAAGACAATTCATTATAGATATTATAAATGAAATCTACCATTAAGTAGAGTTATTATTATAAATAACAAAATATATTTTATTGAAAAATGAAGAGGAAAAAGGAAAGATGCAGCATTTTATGTATACCGTGATATCCATAATATAAACCAAAAACCAAACTAGTGAGTAAAAAAAATGTTTTAGTAAAAATACTAAATGTTAGTACTGTTTAGCACTAGATGATAGGACTAAGGGAGTTTATTTTTATCTTTTTTATTTTTAGGTGTATTACAAATTTCCTAAATTTGATGAATGAATTTTCTTCTAAAAACATTTAAAAAATGATTTATATTTAATGATGAAAGTTTTAATTTAAAGATTTAATTATTTAATTAATTTTTCAAATACTGTCTCAGCCTCAAACAGCAGCTCAAAACCATTTAACGTGGAACACAGCTTCGTGTCCTTTTCCCTAACAGTGGTTAAAATAGCCTCTTTTTCTTCTCTCAGTAATAATATAATGATGGTCATCATAAGGCTGATAGACAAAGAAGACAAAGCATATATTTGAAAAGCATAATATGCATTTCATTTTTTTATTTTTATTTTTTTTCATAATATGCATTTCAAAGCAATTTACACATAGATTTACTCATTTGTTTCTCATGATACCAACTCTGTGAAGTAAATGACTTATTTATCAAGGGGAATCATTCCTTTTTTTGTTTGTTTGTTTTTTGGTTTTTGGTTTTTTTGGCTGGGTCCAAGGCAGAATGATTAAAGGAGCCATACAGTTGGCAGGGGAGGCTTGACTGAGCTGTTATTTATTTACAAACGGAGTATTTTCATCACCACTTCTTCATTCTCAGAATCTGCATTGGTAGCAATTCATATTCTGAGGTCCTAGGAGAACTTGCGACCTCCAGTTCTCAAGTGTAGATTTAGATTTATAGCTTGTAGAAAGATCTGTAGGAGAACCTGGGTGGTTCCGTTAAGCATCTGATCTGGTCATGATCTTAAGTTTCGTGGGTTTGAGCTCCATGTCATATTCTCTGCTGACAACTCGGAGCCTGGAGCCTGCTTCAGACTCTGTGTCTGCTTCTTTCTGCCTCTCCCCCACTCTCATTCTGTCTCTCTCTCTCTCTGAAAAATAAATAAGCATTAAAAATATTTTAAAAAAGAAGAAAGATCTGTACACTAATTGCAGTTTGGGTGGCAGCAAAAATGCATCAGTAAATGAAGTGTTAACAGTTATAGTGGCTTACAGAGCCAAAAGTGCCAATAACAGAGATGTTTCTGATCATTCTATGTTGTATTCTATTGTTGAAATTAATAGAGCAAGATTTAAGCAAATAATAGAGCAAGATATAACCAAATATTTAATAGCTAAGGTATATATGAGCAGAGGTTGGTTTTCATTGCTACAGTTGACTTCTTTAGTGACATGGGACCAGACATCTAACTTCTTTATACCTCATTTCATTTTTAGTAAAATATATTTAATGTTGTAATAATGTTTGTCAAGCTTATGATAATTTTAGAAGTTAGGGACTAAGTGTCAAGTGGCATTATACCCATACAGTGAACAATGCTTTCCAGTTTTCTCAAAACTTTTCATGAAAATCAAATGTCTCCACGCAAAAAAATTTGTATCCTCTTGAATGCATTATAAACCAGCTTCTCATTGTATTATAAGTTTACGTAATTTTATTGAAAATGACTAGGGGACCATTGCTCTCCTCAGCCAAAGAGAGAAATTTTCATTGTCCTGCAACGTATTAATCACATTTTATTCTTACATGCTCATAAATGAATACTAGAGCCCAATCTCTTTACTGTTGATCTGTCTTACCATATAATCTGAGTACTATGTAGATGACATTTTCTTTTATATATGACATTAATGATGGAACTAGATATTAAGTAGAGGAACTTAAATAGGTTATTATAATAAAATGTGAGAGTTCTTGTTTGTTTTGTGTCACCATAGTCTAGGATTTTTAAGAGGTTTGTAGATTGTCTTTGATCATGTTGGTCTACTCACCCTAGAATGTTCTTCATCATCTTTGATATACGAGAAACCATTTGTTGGTTTATAAACATGCCAGGAGTAAACTGAAACTGGCCCCTGGATGTGGAGGTCATGGAGAGACTGAAGAATGAGTCTGGACACTCCAGATTGGTAGGTGGAAATTGCAAGGGAATTAACATAGGACAATTGCCTGGGATCGCTGCTAGACAGGTAGGTCTCTGCACCTGCCCACCAAATGTTCAAAGTGTATATGGAGGCTTTAACTGAGCTCAGTCATGTGTACTGTCAGATGATCTCAACACCATGTCACTATCTCCAAGTCGTGTCCTCGAAACACCCTCTGGGTGTGAAGAAGGCAAGCGGAATGCACATTCTAAGTATGGAGGAGGTTATAAGGAGCCTCTGCAGAGTTGAGCTCATGGGTCAACGGGTGGTCATGTCTTCTTGATGACCTTCCCCAACACCATTCCAAAGCCCACTACCTCATGAGACCTCAGTATTAATTATAGAACCTCATGTTACCACATGTGATAATCTAGATGCTCCCTATTTTATCCAGATTATTGGAATCCATTTTTCTTCAACATGCAAAATTATCCAATATAAATTCAAATTAATGAAATAAGTTCAGACGTCTTCCTCACACCTTTCTGAAAATATCTAGGGTTTTATTTGGGGAAGGTATGGTGAAGGGGAGATCATGTAAACTTCAGTAACTTGTTTCGTAATTTTTACTTTGGCCAAATACACGTAGCATAAATTTTCATGTCTTAACCATTTTTAAGTGTACAGTTGAGTGATAATAAGTATACTCATATTGTTGTTCAACCATTGCCATCATCTGTCTCCGGAACTCTTTTACCTTTTAAAACTGAAACTCTATATACATTAAACAATTTCTCCTCATTCCTTCTCTCCCAGCTCTTGAAAACCACCATTCTATGTTCTGTCTCTGATTTTGACTACTCTCAGTGCCTCATGTAAGTTGAATCGTATAGTATTTTTCTTTTCGTGATTGGCTTATTTCACTTAGCATAATGTCTTCAAGGGTCATCCATGTTTTAGGATATTCCAGAACTTACTTCCATTTTAAAGCTGAATAATACTCCATTGCATGTGTATATCACATTTTGTTTATTCATTCATCTGTCAATGGACACTTGGGTTTCTTCTACATTTTAGCTATTATGAGTAATGCCACCAGGAATGTGAGTATACAAATATCTATTTAAGTCCCTGCTTTCAATTATTTTGTATATATGCTCAGAAGTAGGATTGTTAGACTTTATAGTAAATCTATTTTTAATTTTTTGATGAACTGGCATACTACTTTCCACAGTGGCTATACCCTTTTACATTCTCACCAATAAAATGTGAGGGCATTCAATTTCTCCATATCCTCACCAGCCAGTATTATTTTCTGTTCTGTTGATAATAGCCATCCTAATGGGCATGAAGTAAGTGGTGTCTCATTGTAGTTTCAATTTTTGAATTTCCGTAAGGACTAGTGATCTTAAGCACCTTTTCATATACTTATTGGCCATTTATATATACAGAGATGTCTATTTTAAGTCCTTTGTCCATTTTTGAATTGGCTTGTTTGTTTTTGTTCTCAAGTTTTAGGAGTTCTCTACATATTCTGTAAATTTATCTCTTACTAGATCTGTGATTTAGACATATTTTATCTAATTCTTTGGGTTGGTTTTTACTATGTTGATGGAATCTTTTGATATCTGAATCTTTAACATTTGTAATGCAGTTCAGTTTGTCTACTTTTTTTTTTTCCTTTTACCTTTGCTTTTGCTGTCACATCCAAGAAATCATTACCAAATCCAATGTGGTGAAGTTTTTGGCTAAAGTTTTCTTTGAAGAGTTTTACAATTTTAGGTCTCACATTTAGGTCACACATCTATTTTAAGTTAATTTTTTTTTGTAGATGGTGTTAGGGAGCGGCCCAAGTTAATTATTTTGAATGTGGATACCCAATTTTCCCAGAACCATTTGTTCAAATGGTCATTTCCCCATTGAATGGTCTTGGCATCCTTTTAAAAAATCATTTGGTCATGCATATAAGATTTTATTTCTGGAGTATCTATTCTACTGTCTATTCTTTTGAGCTGTATGTTTGTCTTTGTGCTGATACCATGCTGTTTTGATTATCATATCTTTGTAGCAGGTTTTGAAATCAAAACATTTAAATTCTTCAGCTCTATTTTTCCTTTCCAGATGTTTTTTTCTGACTATTCATGGTTTCTTGAGATTCCATCTGCATTTTAGGATGGGTTTTTCTACATCTGCAAAATTTATAATTGGGGTTTTGGTAGGGATTGTATAAATCTGTAGATTGTTTTTGATAGTGCTGACATCTTAACAATATTAAGGCTTCTAATAACCGAACAACAATATCTTTCCACTTCTGTTTGTCTTTTTAAATTTCTTTCAGAAATGTTTTGTAGTTTTCGTTGCACAGGCTTTTACCTTCTTGGTTTGTCCCTAAGCATTTTACTTTTTTAGATGCTACTGCAAATTTTTTTTTTTTAATTTTCTTTTTGGACTGATCATTGTTAAGGTATAGAAATGCAAGTGATTTTCTGTTGACTTTGTGTCCTCCTACTTTGCTGAATTCATTTATTAGTTCTAACATTGTGCATTGTGTGTCTGTGTGTGTGTGTGCGCACGCCATCTTCAGGATTTTTATTATATAAGATCATATCATCTACAAATAAAGATAATTATATTGCTTCCTTTTGTTTTGGATGTCTTTTTGTGTATTTTTTTCTTGACAATTTCTCTGGCTACAACTTCCAGTACTATGTTGAGTAGAAGTGGTGAAAGCAGGTACCTTTGCTATCTTCCTGATTTTAGAGGAAACACTTTCAATCCACCCTTGAATATGATATTTAAGGTAGAGTTTTCATAAATGGATTTATTATGTTTCAGTAGTTTCCTTCTATTCCTAATTATTTGAGTGTTTTTATCATGAAAGCATGTTGTATTTTGTCAAAATTTTTTTTCTGCATCAACTGACATTTAATATGTTTTTTTTTCTTTTTATCTTTCATTCTGTTAATGTAGTATATTAGAGTGATTGAATTTTGTGTGTTGAACTACCCTTGGAATTCATTTGCCATTGTGTGTAATCTTTTTAATGTGATACCGAATTTGTTGATGTTTTGTTGAGTATTTTTGCATCAGTATCCATAAGAGTTATTGCTCTGTAGTTTTCTTGTGGTATCTTTGTCTGACTTTGGTATCAGGGTAATGCTGTCCTCATACAATGAGTTAGAGGGTGCACCTTTCTCTTAATTTGGGGGGAAGTTTGAGAAGAGTTGGTGTCAATTCCCCTTAAATGTCTAGGAGATTTTAGTGGTGAAGCCATCAGGTCTAGGGCTTCTCTTTGCCAGGGTATTTTGATTATTGATTCAATACCTTTGGTATTTATAGGTCTCTTTACATTTTCTATTTCTTCCTAGGTAGGTTTTGTGTTTCTAGGAATGTGTTTATTTCATCTAGGTTATCCAATTTGTTGGTGTACAATTGTTCATAGCACTCTCTTGTAATCTTTTTTTAATTTAATTTATAGGTTTGGTAGTAATATCACCACTTCTATTTCAGGTTTTATTGATTTGATTCTTCTCTTTTTTTCTTAAAGGTTTGTTAGTTTTGTTGAACATTTTAACCAAATTCTGTGTTTTTAATTTTCTCTAATATTTTTCTAGCCTTCATTTTACTTATCTGTGTACTAATCTTTATTATTTCCTTCCTTTTGAAAGCTTTGGGTTCTTCTAGTTCCATAGGTGATAAAATTAAGTTGTTGGTTTGAGATTTCTTTTATTTGTTTATTTGTTTTCTGTTACCTTTTTTTTAGCCCAAATTTCCCCCTTTGTTCTGCTTTTACTGTATTTTATAAGTATTGATATATTGTGTTTTCATTTTCATTCATCTCTATGTATTCTGTAATGTCCCTTGTGGTTTCTTCTTCAATCCATTGACTAAGAATGTGTTCTTAAATTTCCACAAATTTGTGAATTTTATTTTTAGCTTTATTTCTGTTATTGATTTCTAATTTCATCCTGTTGTGATCAGAGAAGGTTCTGCGTATAATATCTAACAATTGAGACTTAATTTGTGACGTAAGATATATCATCTTTTCTGAAAAATGTGCACTCGAAAGATACGTATTCAGTTGTTGGTGGGTAAAGTTACCTATTTATGTCTGTTAGATCTAATTGCTTTGTTGTGTTGTTCATGTCTTCTATATCATTACTTATTGACTGTTGGTTTTTCTATTCATTATTAAGAGTGAGATATTGAAGTCTCCAACTGTATTTGTAGAACTGGCTTTCCTGCCTCCAATTCGGTCAATTTTTGCCTTATGTTTTGATGGTCTATTATCAGGTGTGTAAATATTGATAATTGTTATATATTCTTGCTATATTGAATTTGTTATTAATATATAATGTGTTTTTTTGTCTTCCAGAAATGTTGAGTTGAATTTTATTATTATTATTTTTTTGATGTTAGCATAGCTCCCTCTGCTATCCTTTGGTTATTATTTGCATGGAATAACACTTTCCATCCTTTTACTTTAATCTGTTTGTGTCTTTTAATCCAAGTTGAGTCCATCGTAAATAGCTTATAGTTGAATCATGTTTTTTTTTAACCCATTTTACTAAGCTTTGTCTTTTGATTAGAGAGTTTTTAATGATTATTTTAGACTGTCTCTGTGCCAAAGTATGAGCCTGAGGGAAAAACTTACATTGTTCTGAGGTCTTTTCTGAGCCTGTGTCTTCCTTTGGGATTTCCTTGTTTATATGGTTGGTATAAAATATTTTAGTCGTCAATATCTGGCTCCTAAAAGAAGAAAACGAGGGGAAAGAAGTTTCAATGCTTTAATCCTCTGGAATTTACTTTAGCCTAAAGGGCAACAGTTTGTCATAATGGGAGGAGTTTTAAGAACCATAGCCTCCTCCTCTTTTTCTTCACATCTATGATTATAAGCAGCAATCAGAACACAGATTTCTGATCCTTGAAGGAGAAGGTCTTTTTGGCCCACCTTGGATCCTGCACGCTATATGCAAGCTGCTCCATGATGTATACAGCTGCATGCCATGGGGTTGAGATGGAGGGAATGGGTAGCTGCTGCTTTGTTAACAGCTGAAATTGATCAAAATTTACCATCCAAACCTTCCCATGAAAATTGCAAGTTTGCAACAGACTCCAGAGTTCCAAAATAGTTACAGCAGCTAGATACTGCCAGTACAATTGTTGTCTAGGTCAGGAAGACAGATTTCTGTTCTACTCCATCATCTTCCCACAATTTTCCTGGTTTTCAGGTAACTTTTATGCTAAACTGCTTTTGTTGAAGTCTTAATTGTGTATTTACAGACTCCCTTATTTTAGCTGATGTCTTGTCTCTGCCTTGAATTCCCTCCTACACCAATTCTCTTCTATTCCCCAAAACACGAACCACAAAATTGTTATGTGAATAGAGTTTTTTAAAAGGCTTGATGATAATAAGGGTCATAGAATATAGCATATAATAAAACCATTGAAAGTTATATTCTATTTTAATATTATTCTTTCATCCTAACTTCACTAGTTCTATGTATTAGTTTGCTAGAGCTACCATAACAAAATACCATAGACTTAGGTGGCTTAAACAATTAAAATTTGGGGCGACTGGGTGGCGCAGTCGGTTAAGCGTCCGACTTCAGCCAGGTCACGATCTCGCGGTCCGTGAGTTCGAGCCCCGCGTCGGGCTCTGGGCTGATGGCTCAGAGCCTGGAGCCTGTTTCGGATTCTGTGTCTCCCTCTCTCTCTGCCCCTCCCCCGTTCATGCTCTGTCTCTCTCTGTCCCAAAAATAAATAAACGTTGAAAAAAAAAAAAATTTAAACAATTAAAATTTATTATCTAACAATTCTGGAAGTCCAAGATCAAGGTGTTGGCCCTTCCCTTATATAAGGATGCTAATCATATTAGTTTAAGAACCTGCTCTAAATGTCTCATTTTGAAATGATCACCTGTTTAAGGGTCTTGTCTCCAAAAATGATTACATTCTGATGTCCTGGATTAACCTATGGATTTTGATTCGACCAAATTAAACCTATAACAATGTATTTCCCTTAAGAACCCATGTTCCTCACATAACCCTTCTCCTCCTCTTCTCCAAATCCCTATGCCAATCCATAAAAGAATTCTTCATTCTTGACCTACAAGGAGGAAAACCCACCTTCCTTTTCCTTTGTTACTTCTTGGTCTCCCTTTTCTATGATAGATCTACTGGGGTGGGTAGAGGGAACA
Source organism: Prionailurus viverrinus (assembly GCF_022837055.1). Lineage (NCBI taxonomy): Eukaryota > Metazoa > Chordata > Mammalia > Carnivora > Felidae > Prionailurus > Prionailurus viverrinus. Next base: position 97,006,050 of record NC_062569.1, read on the forward strand.
CAACCAAAGAGTTCCGAAAGCATGTTTTCCAGAAGATGAGTGTAATTCTCTCCTTGGAATGAATTCTTCCATCCTTGTGGCTCAGATTACAACCAGTGTTGTAAATAACATTTTTCTTCTGACTACTCTATGTGTATCACATTCAGTCTTTTATTAAAACCATTTGCAGCATCTGTCTGCCTCAACCTATAGGTTGTAAGGTCTTTGTAGGCAGAGGCTATGTCGTATTTATTATTGTATTGCTCACAACCTCTGTCTGAAGACCTTCACATTATAGGATCTTTTTACTAGCTTTCTTCTTTATGGTCATGGAAAAGCTGTGGATTTCTTTCAATGTTAATGCACTTAATAAAATTATTTCTTCTTTAAAATTTTAGGCTAAGCTTTCACACATTAGGTCTTGAGCTTTGTTTTTGAACTTGTCCTTACACCCTACCTATGTACTTCAATTAGTACAAATTACCTTGTACCAGATCCAGACTGTTTGTTTGTTAATCTCATAACTAGGTTTATCAAAAAGAAGCATTCTTTTCTGATGAGGTAAAATGCTAGTTTATTGGACATGAATTTATGTCATCTTTTAAAATGCTGTGTGTTTTTGAAATTTTATTTAGGGAGGATTTACAGCCAATTTTGGATTTTTCTTAAATTAAATCATATATATTCCGACACATATATCTCTGCACATAGATACACACAGGTATGTATGTGTATCTACATGTGTATATGTGTATATATGTATGTATAACTATACATGAACATTAGATAGTTTTTTTAAGTTTATTTTGAGAGAGAGACAGAGAAAGAGACTGAGACAGAGACAATGAGCAAGGGAGGGGCACTGACAGAGGGAGATAGAGGTTCTGAAAAGGGCTCTGAGCTGATAGCAGAGAACCTGAGGTGGGGCTGGAACTCACAAACCGTGAGATCATGACCTGAGCCAAAATTGGATACTTAGCCAACTGAGCCACACAGGCGCTCATATAAGTCTTAAGAATAAAAATAGAGTAATTGCAATTCTTATATTCTGAATTCTGTCTGTGATGATAAAGGCATTTGTCATTTCTCTGAAAAATAACTCCAGAATTAGAAGTACTGACCTCTCTTATAGTATGTCTTGATGCAACATTCAGTCACTAATTCTTCCTTTACCACATCATATTCATAGTAAATCATAACATAAGTGTTCAACATAATTGTAGACATTACTTTTCTTTTGGGTTGGAAGCTAAGAAACCTATTTGGCTGGAGTCAGTTTCTTCAAGCTAGCCATCTTTTAGGAAGTTTATAAAGTACATTCAAAGCCAGGCGTCTCCAAATACTGTCACTTAACCTTGGGCATGTTTTATTGAATAAATCTAAATTCCTTTTTCTTCAGTTGGTCAGAATCTTTGTACAGAATTTGGATAATCACTGTCAAGTATGGAGATTAATTAGAACCTTTCACTTGATCTTTTTCTGTATTTAAAAATATGTATGTCTTCTGACATACAAGTAAACTACATAGGGATTAACAAATGTGTTTTGGAGGGCTTATGGAAGTGTTAACAGAACTCCTGCCCTTCTCTTGGCAATTACCTTTTTTGGAGTTATGAGTGCAAGGTTTTTTTAAGTCCTGTTTCACTGTAGATTTGAATGGTGTTAACATATCAGGTGATGTTCACCACCTACTCTGTGCACAGCTGCCTTCAAGCATCGTGGTCATCCTTCCGAGCCTTTACCAGTGCTCTTCTCACACTATTAATTAAAAGAGAAATATTATTACAACATTTAAAAGAACCTATGAAGCAGCTAACATTTTCCATCCACCCGCATTTACCACAAGCAGTTTTGCTCCCACTCACTCACCTACCACTCATGTCCTTCAATTAAGAGAATATTTGTTTGGACTTACAGACCAGCATATTCAGAGATGGCATATAGTCACAGTCATTATGCCTGGAAGGAACGTGTGGGGAAACAAAGATAAGAATAACGGTGAATAATTACTCTTGCTTGTAGGCAGTGGGTTTCATATGGAATAAAAAGAAAGAAAAGAAAATGAATAAATGTACAAAAAGAAAGAAATACCCTGTTCAGGGATGAAGCAACTTAGGTCATAAAGAAGTGCATTTAATAGGAAGTAAGAAAATAAAAGGAATGTAAATATAAGATATATTTGCATCCTAATGTCTTAATAACAGACAGCTGCCTTATCCTTTTTTGTGTGTTTTATGAAGTATTTGGCACACACATACTACATGGCCAGCTTAAGAAATAGATTAGTGACACTATTTTGAAGATGGCAGTCAGTTGTGATTTCTCTAGTTTATGTGTATCTCTAGTCTCAGATACACATATTCAAAAAATGTAGGCTATATCCATACCTTTGACTCTTCTCAATGAAAACTGCTATTGTATGGGTTGTTAATGTCTAATGTGTTGATTGGAAGTATTTAGCAAGGTGTAGCGTAATTGTTTCAGTTAGAAGATATGCCAGCTGACTTATTCCCAAAGTCTGGCAAATCAAATCAATCCACACCTCCCCCATCACTCATCTTTTGTGAAGCCCCAGGCAGTGAAGATAGCAGGAAAGTGATTCGGGAGGAGAGGTGAAATATGTGTGTGAGTGTGTGTGTGTATGAGTTTGTGTTTGATAAGGAAATTTTACAAAGATTATGATATGACAAAATCAATAGGTTTTTGGTTTTGGTATCTAGAATCATTCCCTGATCTCCTTATTAAGGCAATGTAGAGAGGAATACACTGAAAAGCACAGAATTGATCTTTTCTGAATTCCCAACACTTACTCAGTAAATGATTTTTTAAATCAATAAATGAAGAAATATGCATTACTTCTCAGGCACTTCCTCCATATTTCTTTGAGGGCTATATCCCTGGGACTTCTTTGGTCCTTTGAAACTTTTCATGTTCCTTAAAACTTTTGATTAACTTATATAAAAATATTTGTGGGGAGGATCTCGAATGACAATTTAATGACATATGAATGGCTATATAAAGACACAAACAGTGATAAATAGTCTGAGTAGTTAATGCCAAAAACTGTTGTTGTGAATGTAAAAACACACTAATTCTCATTGCTTATCAATCCTGGTCTTCATTTTTATGAAAAGTTGGTAAGTCTTGGAAGGAGATACTCTTGATAGAAGTAAGGTATTGGCCTCAAGGAAATCCAGTCTCTCCTGGCCCATTTCACTAGAAAAAGATAAATGTTTACTGCAAGTTAACTGCAGTTTATTATCCAGGGTATTGTTTTGGAACTCATCATCCTAAAAATTAAACTGAGGACATTCTTGAGTTCCTGTATTCAAGCTCTTTTCCTTGGTGTTTTATTTTCCTAAGGGCTGAGTAGAAAATCCCCCCCCCCAAAAAAAAAATCTGCTTAAGGGCACAGGCTGTTTACAGTATACACAATATTTACACAGTATAGGTACGTAGAGCTGGGCTGACCTATGATAACTATTCTGTGTTACCAAGATGATATGATTAGTATGATATAGTGTGATTCCATAGTGCTATATTGAAGAGAGGCCAAGTCTATGCCTTTATTGGTTTTGCCATTTGAAAAGCTTCAGTATCTTGATCCTATTTGTTTGAATCACACCAAAAATTTTTTTATTATTTCAGCACCTAGTTATTCAAGGGAAAATGATCTTTACACATATATAGATGGATTAATTAATTAAAAATATACACATAGTATAAATGTACCTCAGCTTAGAAGAGAGCTAAACTCAGAATGATATATTTCATAGTCTGTGTTCTCAATGTTTAAGATATAGACTGACTGCTAGAACTGATAGATGAATTTAGCAAAGTTGCAGGATGCAAAATAAATGTACAAAAATCAGTTGCATTCTTATATACTAATAATGAAGCAACAGAAAGACAAATAAAGAAACTGATCCCATTCACAATTGCACCAAGAAGCATAAAATACCTAGGAATAAATCTAACCAAAGAGGTACAAGATCTGTATGCTGAAAACTATACAAAGCTTATGAAGGAAATTGAAGAAGACATAAAGAAATGGAAAGACATTCCATGCTCATGGATTGGAAGAATAAATATTGTCAAAATGTCAATACTACCCAAAGCTATCTACACATTCAATGCAATCCCAATCAAAATTGCACCAGCATTCTTCTCAAAACTAGAACAAGCAATCCTAAAATTCATATGGAACCACAAAAGGCCCCGAATAGCCAAAGTAATTTTGAAGAAGAAAACCAAAGCAGGAGGCATCACAATCCCAGACTTTAGCCTCTACTACATCTTGATGATGTCATCATCAAGACAGCATGGTATTGGCACAAAAACAGACACATAGACCAATGGAAATAGAATAGAAACCCCAGACCTAGACCCACAAACTTATGGCTAACTAATCTTTGACAAAGCAGGAAAGCCTATCCAATGGAAAAAAGACAGCCTCTTTAACAAATGGTGCTGGGAGAACTGGACAGCAATATGCAGAAGATTGAAACTAGACCACTTTCTCACACCATTCACAAAAATAAACTCAAAATGGGTAAAGGACCTTAATGTGAGACAGGAAACCATCAAAACCCTAGAGGAGAAAGCAGGAAAAACCTCTGTGACCTCAGCCGTAGAAATGTCTTACTCGACACATCCCCAAAGGCAAGGGAATTAAAAGCAAAAATGAATTACTGGGACCTTATGAAGATAAAAAGCTTCTGCACAGCAAAGGAAACAACCAACAAAACTAAAAGGTAACCAACAGAATGGGAAAAGATATTTGCAAATGACATATCGGACAAAGGGCTAGTATTCAAAATCTATAAAGAGCTCACCAAACTCAACACCCAAAAAACAAATAATCCAGTGAAGAAATGGGCAGAAAACATGAATAGACACTTCTCTAAAGAAGACATCCACATGGCCAACAGGCACATGAAAAGATGCTCAACGTCGCTCCTCATCAGGGAAATACAAATCAAAACCACACTCAGATATCACCTCACGCCTGTCAGAGTGGCCAAAATGAACAACTCAGGAGACTATAGATGCTGGAGAGGATGTGGAGAAACGGGAACCCTCTTGCACTGTTGGTGGGAATGCAAATTGGTGCAGCCGCTCTGGAAAACAGTGTGGAGGTTCCTCAAAAAATTAAAAATAGACCTACCCTATGACCCAGCAATAGCACTGCTAGGAATTTACCCAAGGAATACAGAAGTACTGATGCATAGGGGCACTTGTACCCCAATGTTTATAGCAGCACTCTCAACAATAGCCAAATTATGGAAAGAGCCTAAATGTCCATCAACTGACAAATGGATAAAGAAATTGTGGTTCATATACATAACGGAATACTATGTGGCAATGAGAAAGAATGAAATATGGCCCTTTGTAGCAACGTGGATGGAACTGGAGAGTGTGATGCTAAGTGAAATAAGCCATACAGAGAAAGACAGATACCATATGGTTTCACTCTTATGTGGATCCTGAGAAACTTAACAGAAACCCATGGGGGAGGGGGAGGGAAAAAAAAAAGAGGTTAGAGTGGAAGAGAGCCAAAGCATAAGAGACTGTTAAAAACTGAGAACAAACTGAGGGTTGATGGGGGTGGGAGGGCAGGGAGGGTGGGTGATGGGTATTGAGGAGGGCACCTTTTGGGATGAGCACTGGGTGTTGCATGGAAACCAATTTGACAATAAACTTCATATACTGAAAAAATAAAATAAAATATAGACTGAATTTTATGATATTTAACACTAGTCAATATTAAACCCTCAAGTAAACCAAAATTTCTTGCATGGAAGCTAGCTTTTCCTTCTTTTAATTTCATTTGGCAAAAGCAATTTTATACATGGTAAAGATATCAAAGACAGGAAGATATTTAAATGTAGTCCAAAATTTATATCTGTACTACTTATTTGCATCCTACATAACTACAAAAATGATCTTTAGTGGAGAAGAATAATTACCAAATACATTATCCAAATTTATATTTGTTCTGTTAATAATTCTTAACTTTTTATTTGTACATATTACTATTTAAAAAATAATTAAACCAGTTAGCACCTATCATTTAAGTATAACGTTTGAACATCTCACATTTTTATTTCATAGTAGGGACTTTGATTTAATTAACATTTGTATATAGAAACAGGTGTGCATAAGGACAGAATGTCTTTCATCTAATACATCATTCATATCAAAGTTTTAAAAACACAGTCCAACTGGTGAATTTATAATTGTATTCCAGTAATGAGCAAGCGTATCTAATGAGCTTTTTAAAAAATTTCTTCCATGAGATGTAACTTGGCATAACAACGCTTTTCTTTCTAAGAAATGTGAGGAGACCCTTAGACTTTTGTGCCATTCCCTCTCGTGTGTCTGTGCAGTTGAGGTTAGTGCCTAATTCTCAAGTTGTCTAGACTGTTGCCATCCAACAGCTTCTCTGTATTCATATATCCTCACACATTAACTCACTACTGAAGTGTAATGAATGCCTACATTGAATGAAGGCCTACTTGAATGAAGGCCTACATTTACTGAAGGGATTTGGCTCGCCAGAATCCCTTTTCCTTTATTCCTGTAACAGCAACTAGCTTTTCCTTTGGGGAACTGCCATTCTTGCATTCCACCTGGTGCTATTTGGGTTGTCAACCATGAAGCCTTCTCTACCTTGATTAGGGCAACTAGAATGAATAGCTCTTCTAATTAGTTTTAATATGGATTATGCTCATGTGAGGATGGAAAGTGATTAGAACTCATGCATCTCAAAGATGAAAACTAAGTAATCTCTTAGTAAGTTCTTACATCTAAGCCTTCTGAAGTTTCCCTGGAGTTTTAGTTTATTAGGCTGTATGTATTCAACTATTTATTTATTTATTTATTTATTTGATTCTGTGTCTCACCTTGTGAAGCCAGTCATCGCATTGGTTTTTTTCCTTATGTTAGTCTCTGTGGAAATTTTCTTTTTTTTTTCCAATGAAGAACATGAACTGATATAAATTTTTCTTAGACTCTGTTTTCAGTGCTTATTTATTATTTATTATTATTAGCTTTGGAACAAGATAATTGGGCCCAATGGTTGTAAATCGTCCCTAAAATCCATGTAGGATATACATAAAATTGGCCTTAAAACAAACCATTCATTTTGTATGCTTGACCATCTCTTTGAGGATTGTTCTCTATACATGAACATTTCTTTTTATTGTCTTATAATGTACTAGGTGAATTATGGTTTCAATCTCCTAGACCCAGTCTTTTGAGAATGATTTAGTTACCACTGTGCATGATTTGGGATTATCTACATTAATCTTTAGACCTATAGGTGTCATCTATTGTCAATATTTGGGATAATCCCAGCAGTATATTCATTGTCTTTTTTGAACTTGAAGAGACTTGAGTTCCATAAAGTCTTCAGTGATTTCACAAAAGATTCATATTTATCAAAGAAATTCTGATAATTTTTTTTCTCAGGGCAAATGTTGAAAATAATTACTATTTAATGAATATAACTTTTTCCATTTAATTACATAGAGATTAATTAAATGAGTAAAACCTGCTTTTATCTTATTGTAAAATTATAGTTTTTTGCATTGATTTTTCAAAGTAATGTTGGTAGTCAGACCTAGTGATCTTGTTTGGCAATTTTATGATCTTGCTGTAAGGTTAAATAAGGTTAACTCTTGATTAGGTCTATAATTATGAGAAACTGACTTCTAATGGGAAAAAAATTAAAAAAGATATTTTCATATAGTAATTCTTAATCAGCAGGAATGCTCATTTTTTTTAAAGAGAAAATTATCTTAAAGGAAAATCCAAAGCAGAGTATGTGAATTTTCTTCTTGTCTCCTTATTGCAATTATTACTCACATCTTAAAATTCAGACTATATATGCACATATAAATGTGGAAATCAAATATATGTTCTGAGTCTGAGTTATCTTTATGTAGTATATTTCATTTTATAGAATCAATGGCTTAATAGAGTCAGCTACTTATTTGAATTAATATATAAAAGCAATTGTATATAATTATATAAGGACCAAGCAACATCGTTAGTGGAATGGTGGAGAATTAGTCATCCCATTTAGATGTCAGTGTTGTGTGCATTTATCCAATCTTCTGAGTGTTCTCTTCCTCAAGGAAATAGGACACATACGTGCACGTACACACACACACACACACACACACACACACACGGCCCTTTTTCTGCAGCCTTAGACGTCTTGGATGGTTTTCTCCTTCTTCCCTTATGGAACTAGAAAACATTGGCGATGCCCCCCCCTGTTTATCCTGGTTTCTATCTCCTTTGAGAATACATAGGTAGCAGATATATGTTAGTCTTTCCACTGACAGACTTAAGGTAACTTATCAGGAAATGCTGCGTTTACATGCGATGCCCAATTCAGCTTTAAAATTGAAGGATCTCCTCAGTCCCTCTGAGCTCTAAAATTTTTATGATTCCGTGATTCTGAGTACAAGAAAATATTTAATCTCCCTCATTGCCACGGGAAAGCCACCAGAGCTGTGATTCTACAAATTCAGTGAAGACAAACCAAGAGTTTTGTTAATTGTCAAAGCCATGGCTCAGACAGTAGTAGAGACAGAAAAGCCTGGAATGGGTGCCTGGTGTTTAAGGTATTTCTAAGAAGGTGGTTTAAACAGGATACAGGCAGAGAAGTAAACAGCAAATAATTTGCATCAAAAGTATCTGATCTTGGAAATGCCTGCTTTGGATTTTGATTTTGCGATGGTCTTAGAAAGGGTCAGGGATATGTGGCTGGAAGGGATAGGAGTATTCAGGATTTGTGTATGAAGATAAAACAAAAGTAATCATTCCATTTATTTCAATTTTTTCTGATCAGGGTTAAATGTATATGTTGGTGGTGAGTGGCTCTAGTTTCAAAGGTTAAAAGAAAAAGGTGAAAAGTTTTCTAACACATCCTGATAATATTCTCTTCAGCCAAATTCTATTAGTGATACTCTAGCTGTCAAGTACCAAAAACAAATAAACAAAAACACGCACACACATATTAAATGACATTGAATAGATATGCAGCTATCTCAGAAACTCTTCTACAATGATTTTCATGAACTTTCTCTTAATTGAATCATTTAGTTAATAGATTCAAGTGACTATCTCCTGAAGTGGATCTAATAATGTATAATCAAGCGTTTGTGTGAATGTGCTTATACCTGTACACTTTAAGTGTACACAACTAAGGTATTCCATTATATTACAATATGAAATGGAGAACAAATTATATAATTATATGACTATATATAAATTGCTACGTTACATATCTTCTCAATACTCATACGTAAACAGTTTTCCTCTTTTCCCATTTTTGTTTTATCACTTGGTCAGATAGTAGCAGAAAGAATATACTATCCTAATTTCAGCTTAATTAATAAAGATTCATATAGAACAATTCAATTCAGTACAGAATTATACAGTATTCTCTACATGCACTGGATTATCCACGGAGCTGTGGGGAAACCAAATTAGGTGGGAAGACTTGATCCCTGCCTTCAAGGCGTGCACAGTCCTGTTAAGGAAATAAAACTTGTGAACTTGAAGCAATTAAATAACAATACCAAGCCAGTTTATAATACAGTGTTACATTAAATATCATCAAGCACCATAATTATATGGTTCAAACTGTAACTCTTATAAGCAGAACTTGCCAGAGTTAATTGATCATTTTGAATAATTCAGCAAGAGTAAGGGCTATAATTTATCTTTGTCTTAATTTTCCCAGTTAGGTCACCCAACCCTTTTTATCACTTAGTCATATTCCCAGGCATGTGACATTAGTAACCCTTATTTCCTCTTGGCTTGCCTGCAGCTTCATTTCTGTCTAGTGATCCTTATGTTTACCCTTATGTATAATACTCAAATTGACTAGAGATTAGACTATAGTGAATCACTACCATCCAGCATGTATTCTGAAAAGTGAACCAAGCAGAGATGACTCTGAGGGTACAGATTCCAGCTGAATGAGTTTTGAAAGAAGGTGAACAGTACTTGTGTTCTTAATCAGATTGGATATGAAATTCAAATCATGTAAAAAAAAAAGTAAGCTCTTCTGTGTGCAGGAAACTAATGACAAAGGGGAAAAACTTAACATCTATGAACTTAGGACAGGATCTGAGCCATTCCACATTAGGGCCAATAACCTAAGTACCCTAAGAGATCCCAAAAAGTCCTTTTACTGCATTATATAATATAGTAAAATAATTGATGCTTGTTGGAATGGAATACGAGTGAATTAAATAAGTGTTTGATGTATTTTATAATTAGTTACAGGAAAAACTTAAAATGAAAGCATGTTTTAGAGATTAAAGAGATAGCTTTCAGTTATTTGAACGTTTTAGTTTGAAGCACAGCAAATTTTCTGGAGAGAACAATGTAAAGCCATCATTAAGGCATCTGTAGCTAACAGACTATTTCCATATTAGAGCTCAAAACTTGAAAGGAGATTTATTTAATGATGCATCGTTAGTCTCAGAACTGTCTCTAGTTGACATGTAAACAAGGCTGTTTTGCGTTTTCTCACCCCTATTTCCACCTGTAACTTCTTGTTACTCTTCAGATTCTCTTTATACTGCTCCCTATGTGAGGTCCCTTATTCCCCACTAAAATTCTCCCATTCCAGTTGGCCTCCACTGGCAAGTTCCAGACATTGGATCTGTCTCATCTTTTTTTTTCCATCCCAGCTCTCTCTTCATATACATCTTAGAACCCGCATGCCTTGATAACCAATTGCACATTAATGTTGCAGAGGTATTCATGGACTGATGTGTGGTTTTTAAAGGATCCTTTCAGTTGACAATTTACCTTAGTGGTGGAAATGTCAGAGAACTCAGGCTGTATTTCCTGCTTAAATACCAGGAGTAGATGTCTGCTTCTATTTCTACATACGGTGAAGCCTGATTAACCTTGTAGCCCAATTACTGAGCTGATGAAAAATCGTGTCACAACATCTGAAGCTAAAATTACCTCTGACATCATTAGCCACATTTTCACACACTGGTACCTGAAAGAAGATAATATTTGCACGTGGTTGATATTGATTTATTTAAATATGGAGCTAGTTGGTGTTTGTCTCTGAGAAGAAATATGGTAACACCTTTGGCTTCTAGTTAATACTGTTCTTAAACATTTCAAGAGTTTCAAATGTATTTACCCAAATTATGTGTAAGCCAGAATAGCCAGGTTGAAGGGAATGGGACTGTATCGCAATAATATCTTTCCCATTTTCAGCAGCAATCTAGATAAACAGACAACAACTTTGGGGGCTATGTTTTTATTTATTTAATTAGTTCATCACCACCATTTAGTCTGTAGTTGGAGTATTCTTCTAATCATTAGAAAGAGTGTTTAGTCCAGGCTGACATGTTCTGACCTTATTCAGCTGAGAAAGAACATAATTACAAATAATGTGAGAGCTAAGGATGGGTGGTGGCTACATATGTGAATATGCTGCTGACTCTGGAAAATTCTTCAGAATCCTTTCCTAACATAGCAAAGGCCAACCCTCTCTGCAATTTGCCTGTCAGATGCTGAAGCCATCTTTCCATTATTCAGGGATTGATGCTGCTGAGGTGTTCTCATTCTTTTTCTTCTCCCTTCAGATGTTTAGCTTTTGATCATTTTATATTGTTGTTTAACAGCATGTCCAATGGAAAGTAGGGTGTAGGCAAGAGACAAAGGCAAAATTCGAACAAATCTGTTGTATTGTGTGTAGGACACAGCAGGTATGCTGCCTTCATTGTCAACAATGCAGTCCTTATATTCTCCTCCCCCAGACCCAATCTCCACATCCCTCTGTCCTTTATGCAGACTGTTTGAAAAGAGTCTCAGGCAGTCTTTAGTTATAAGAGAAAATTTCCTTGCAAAAAATACTGAGCTAAATCTATACCTACAAACCATACAGATAAGGCAGCATAGAATATGTAACGCATTTATAAAAACTTTTGTTTCTTTTACCGACATCTAACCTCTGTAGGCCTCAGTTTCCTTATCTGCCAAGCCCTGGAGAGTACTTAAGTGATACAAAGACATAAATAATATTTCAGGTCCACCAGTATTTACTGAGCACCAACTATGTGCTTTGAAAGGAAATTTATTAATCTGATTTCTGGTGATTTTTACTTATTTACTGTAATTTTCTTAATCAGTTATTTTAATGTCAAAAATAACATTTGCACCAATAAAAATGTATAAAGAAGACAATAATAGCCTCATTAATTTTGTTTCCTTCCAACCTCTATCTTCCCTGAGGTATTTAACTGTATTACCTTGGTATATTCTCCTTTTTACATTCCTTCATGTTCATAAAAACATATAAATACATGCACATGTTCAGAAAACATAGAAGTATACTTTACCATTTTACCTATCGTATGAGTCTGCCTTATTAGGATTAGTCTTTTTTTTTCCCCTGAGAGACCTGTCCTGACTACCCCATTTAAAGTTTTGATCCCACCAACCACCATTACCTCCTCAGGTACTCTCTATGTGCAACTGTACTACTTAATGTTTTTTTCTTCTATATCCCTTACTACTATTGGATATACTGTATATTTTACTTCTTTATTTGTTTTTTTTTTTTGTGGGTCCCTGACACCTAGCATATAACCTCCTTGAGGGCCAAATTTTGTGTCTGTTTTTATTATTACTATAATTCAGTGCTATAGTACTGTTTGATAGTATTAGTATAGTATTCAGTGCATCCTAATTGTAGGATGAATATAAATATAAATAAAGAGAGCATTTCTTTGGGGATGGTAATTTTGCATTTTAAAATTGGAATAATGAAATGCCTGGATGGCTCAGACGGTTAAGCGTCAGACTCTTGATTTTGGCTCAGGTCATGATCTCATGGTTTGTGGGATCGGATCGAGCACCGAGTAGGGGTCTGAGCTGAAAGCCCAGAGCTTTCTTGGGATTCTCTCTCTCCCTTTCTCTCTACTTCATCCCTGTTCACTCTCGCTCTTTCTCTTTCAAAGTAAATAAATAAACTTTTTTTTATATATATATGAAATTTATTGACCAATTGGTTTCCATACAACACCCAGTGCTCATCCCAAAAGGTGCCCTCCTCAATACCCATCACCCACCCTCCCCGCCCTCCCACCCCCCATCAACCCTCAGTTTGTTCTCAGTTTTTAACAGTCTCTTATGCTTTGGCTCTCTCCCACTCTAACCTCTTTTTTTTTTTTTCCTTCCCCTCCCCCATGGGTTCCTGTTAAGTTTCTCAGGATCCACATAAGAGTGAAACCATATGGTATCTGTCTTTCTCTGTATGGCTTATTTCACTTAGCATCACACTCTCCAGTTCCATCCACGTTGCTACAAAAGGCCATATTTCACTTTTTCTCATTGCCACGTAATATTCCATTGTGTATATAAACCACAATTTCTTTATCCATTCATCAGTTGATGGACATTTAGGCTCTTTCCATAATTTGGCTATTGTTGAGAGTGCTGCTATGAACATTGGGGTACAAGTGCCCCTATGCATCAGTACTCCTGTATCCCTTGGATAAATTCCTAGCAGTGCTATTGCTGGGTCATAGGGTAGGTCTATTTTTAATTTTCTGAGGAACCTCCACACTGCTTTCCAGAGCGGCTGCACCAATTTGCATTCCCACCAACAGTGCAAGAGGGTTCCCGTTTCTCCACATCCTCTCCAGCATCTATAGTCTCCTGAGTTGTTCATTTTGGCCACTCTGACAGGCGTGAGGTGATACCTGAGTGTGGTTTTGATTTGTATTTCCCTGATAAGGAGCGACGCTGAACATCTTTTCATGTGCCTGTTGGCCATCTGGATGTCTTCTTTAGAGAAGTGTCTATTCATGTTTTCTGCCCATTTCTTCACTGGGCTATTTGTTTTTCGGGTGTGGAGTTTGGTGAGCTCTTTATAGATTTTGGATACTAGCCCTTTGTCCGATATGTCATTTGCGAATATCTTTTCCCATTCCGTTGGTTGCCTTTTAGTTTTGTTGGTTGTTTCCTTTGCTGTGCAGAAGGTTTTATCTTCATAAGGTCCCAGTAATTCACTTTTGCTTTTAATTCCCTTGCCTTTGGGGATGTGTCGAGTAAGAGATTGCTACGGCTGAGGTCAGAGAGGTCTTTTCCTGCTTTCTCCTCTAAGGTTGTGATGGTTTCCTGTCTCACATTAAGGTCCTTTATCCATTTTGAGTTTACTTTTGTGAATGGTGTGAGAAAGTGGTCTAGTTTCAACCTTCTGCATGTTGCTGTCCAGTTCTCCCAGCACCATTTGTTAAAGAGGCTGTCTTTTTTCCATTGGATGTTCTTTCCTGCTTTGTCAAAGATGAGTTGGCCATACGTTTGTGGGTCTAGTTCTGGGGTTTCTATTCTATTCATTGGTCTATGTGTCTGTTTTTGTGCCAATTAAACTTAAAAAACAAGTGGGATGATACTGATCGAATAAGGTCTGCAGTTTGCTTTTTGTGCTGAGCAATAAATAAAGGAAAGACAATAAATACATAACTAACTCACTTAAAGTTTTTCTAATGTATATAATATTCCACAGTACTATATTATGGATTGTACAGTATATGTAACCTTTCTCATATCAATGAATATAGAGTTTTTACATTGTTAAATAATTTATTTTCAATATTCTCCAATATTATCTTTATGAAAGCTGGTCTTTTCACTTGTAATGCATAATAGTAACAGCTAAGTTATTGATTGCTTTTAGACTTGAACTTTTCTGAGACTGTTACATGCATCAGTTGATTTACTTTTTCCCACCATCCTGTACAGTAGGTTTAGTTTTTATCTCTATACAGTAGACACAATGGCGGGGACTGAGATACAGGGAGTTACTTGCCCAAAGCCATACTGCTAAGAGGTTGAGCTAAGATTCAGACCTTAGCAGTCTGCATCCAGAACCTGCTCTCTTAACCATTATGCTGATTACAAAAGTGGGATGGGTGTGTTAAAAGTAAACATGTTTTAAATGTAATAGTTATTACAAATTAATTGCCGAACATGTTTTAGAGTTCATACTGTCACAGGAAATGTGTCTGTTTCCCTTTATCCTCATCAATAAATTTTTGTTTTCATGTCATTTTATTAATTTTTAAAATTTTACAGAAGTAATGTATTAAAAGAAAAGCTTTTGAAAATAGCTTCTAGTGGTTAGGAATGAATACTGGTTTGGTTATATTGTTCTTCTAGTAAAACTGCCTGCAGCAAATGCCTTCAATGGAATGGGAGTGAAGGCTAATTGCTACTGGTTACACAGTTATGTACCTTTAATTTACTACTAGGGATACAGGGATTAGGGAATTCCTATTCCTAGCAACAGAGCTATTTCTTACTGCCACTGCCCTTTCCTTTACATAGGATAGGAAGAACCAAACCTTGAATGTCAGGTGCCTTATTAAACAGAAATGAAGTTTAACACATGGCAGTTGAGTCATATTGCTAAGTATACTTGGGCTGTTGGTGTGTTGGTACTGGACTAGGGATTAACTTAGTCCACCACTGAGAAGTTTCCAGGAATGGAATTTGGCTGAATTTACTCTAACTGGGATCAAATTCATTTTATTCATTTATTCATTCATTTTATTCATTCATAAAGAGAATATGATCCTTTAGTAAATGGTTTTTAGTATAAACAGTGGACTGTAAATGGGAAATGAAATAAAATTTATTCATTTGTCATATTTCTGACTTATTATGAGAAGTTTCTGTCCTTTGAGTAACAATATAATTTTTTCAAACTGTGAAACTTTTGAGAATGGACAGCGTGCTACCAATAATTATTCTGGGTAATAGGTTTACACCAAGAACATTTCTATGTAAGCTGAGATGTAATGACCATTCTACACATCCCAGACTTGCATTGTTTACTTTTCTTACATATATGCTTCAAAGTCTGCTTGTGAAAAATATTGTAAAAGTGATGGACAGTAGCATTTTCCATCTCATTTACTTCATATCTGCCATTTTCTGTCCCTCTTTCCTTGTCTCATTTCTTATTTTTCCATTTTTCCACAATGCCATATTCCTCCATCCTCAAAATACAGTGTTTCATCTTCCAATTGTTAAGATTATAAATGGGAGACTAAGACCTGAAGTCTGCCATGAGTTCCTTGGGTTCTAGTATGAATGGAAGATGGAGCAATGACTTGTTCTCTTGGTTTGGACTTTGCTTGCCCTTTTGTACTGTGTCACCACCTGAAATTTCTTTTTTTTTTTAAGGTTATTTATTCATGAGAGAGACAGCACGAGTGGGGGAGGGGAGAGAGAGAGAGGGAGACACAGAATCCGAAGCAGGCTGCAGGCTCTGAACTGTCAGCACAGAGCCTGACGTGGGGCTTGAATTCACAAACCTCAAGATCATGCCCTGAGCTAAATTTGGATGCTTAACTGACTGAGCCACCCAGGCACCCCTCTACTACCTTCAATTTTTATTCATATATCCATTGTTTACATTATTTCTATAATAGAAAAATTTCTAATCCATGCAAATAAACATATCCCAATATTTTAAAGGCAGAGAGAAGGAGACAGAGATAGGCAGAGAGAGAGAGAGAAAGAGGGAGAAAGAGACTGAAATATATAATGACAAGGAGAAAGGGTGAAAGGGTATCCTGAATAAAAGGGATCAAATACTTTGACTATAGTTAGTGTCCATTCTCTGCGCACAAATTGTTACTGCCTATGTTAACTTCCACCTAAATGAATCTGCCTATAAGCCTAAAGAGAGCCAGTATTTGTTTTCTCAAACAATTAGTTGTGTGACATACCAACTGTGAAAATGTTTCTTCAAGTTAAGGGCAAGCTTAGGGAAGAAGAGGCAAGTTCTATATACAACATCCGAAGATTGGCCTTCATTATCAGAGCTCATTTCATGAAGAATGAATAGAAGGAAAAACTGTTCTTACTGTGACTTTGTTCTATCTTGTGTGTATTAAATTATCAGCACTTTAGTTCTTAGTGCATAGCTCTAAACAAAATTAGAAATTGTATTTATCCTGGGACATCTGGGTGGCTCAGTCAGTTGGGCGTTCGACTTCGGCTCAGGTCATGATCTCGCAGTTCATGAGTTCAAGCCCCATATCCAGCTCTCAGATTCTGTGTCTCCCTATCTGTGCCCCTCCCCCGCTCAAACTCTGTGTCTGTGTCTCTCTGAAAAATAAATAAACATTAAAAAAATTTTTAAATAGAAAATGTACTTATATCCTGTATTATTCTAGAAGTAGTCTGGATTGTACCTTCCTTTGTGGAAAGCTGATTTTCTGTGTCATAGTTTCAACATAAATTAAGAGCATCACTTGGCTATTTTTCAAAACTGTATATAAATCAATTATCCTTATTAGCTTTCTTATCACATTCAGAAGCTGATCTTGGTTATACAGGGACTTTTTATATACCTTAATCTACTCTGGTGAGTAAAATGAACATATAGATTTAAAAGTATTTGGAATGGGGAACCTAGGTGGCTCAATCAGTTAAGTTCCAACTCTTGATTTCATTCAGCTCAGATCATGATCTCACGGTTCATGAGTTTGAGCCCCATGTTGGGATCTGCACTGAGAGTGAGGGGCCTGGTTGAGATTCTTTCTCTGCCTGTCTCTTTGCTCCTACCCTGTTCTCTCTCTTTCTTGTGGTGAAAATAAATAAATAAATAAATAAATAAATAAACAAACAAACAAACTAAAAAAACTTTTTAAAAAATAAATAAAAGTATTGTGAAAGAAAGAGATACTTGAGAATGCATTAGGAGACTACTGTTGTAGGATATGTGTACAACCAAAACCAATACATATTAGGTACTTAATGAATGTCTGTTGAATGAATAAATTCCCAGACATGCCTGAAATACCTCTGTGACATGTGTTAACACATATAACCTCTCTGGTTCTCACTATCCTCCTCTGCAGAATGAAGGTGTTGGACGATCATTTGGAAGGATCATTTCAGCCCTAAAATTGTGTGATTCATAATGGTTATTAATAAAAATCAAATAATATTGGAAACTATCTCCAAAGCCCCACAGATATTCATGCAAACTATAGACAGTTACTAGAACTCTATTAAGATGTAACTAACCCTTAGGAAATAATCTATTCTGGTTTTTTTTGGGTGGGGGGATTTCATTTGGCATACATGTGCTCATAAAATTTTAAAATCTCATTAATAGAAACATCTAACAATGCAAAGTAGTATCTATCTCCATGAAATGCTTATCTATGGAGATATGGTTATTTGCAATTAAAAGGTAATTTTCTTTTTGAAAAATTTTGGCTGAGGTTCCAGAGTCTAACCCTACTAGGGTGTGTATTAATTTTTATAATATACTCAGATTTTTATTTTTATTTTTACTTTTTTAAATTTTATATTTTTAATTTACATCCAAGTTAGTTAGCATATAGTGCAACAATGATTTTAGGAATAGATTCCATAATGCCCCTTACCCATTTAGCCCATCCCCCCTCCCACAACCCCTCCAGTAACCTTCTCTTTGTTCTCCATATAAGAGTCTCTTATATACTTTCCTCTTATCACCATTTTTGCTGTATTCCAGAGGTTTTGGGTTGTGGTGTTATCATTTTCATTGGCTTCCATGTACTTTTTAAAGTCCTCTTTAACTTCTTGGTTACCCCATTCATTCTTTAGTAGGACGGTCTTTAGTTTCCACTATTTATTACCTTTCCAAATTTTTTCTTGTGGTTGATTTCAAGTTTCATAGTGTTGTGGTCTGAAAATATGCACGAGATGATCTCAATCTTCTGGTACTTGTTGAGGGCTGATTTGTGTCCCAGTATGTGGATTATTCTGGAGAATGTGCATTGCAGAAGAATTATATTCTGCTGCTTTAGGATGAAATGTTCTGAATATATCTGTTAAGTCCATCTGGTTCAGTGTGCCATTCAAAGCCAGTTTCCTTGTTGATTTTCTGATTAGATGATCTGTCAATTGTTGTAAGTGGGGTGTTGAAGTCCCCCACTATTATGGTATTACTATCGATGAGTTTCTTTATGTTTGTGATTAATTGATTTAAATATTTGGGTGCTTCCACATTTGGAGCATTAATGTTTACAATTGTTAGGTCTTAGTGGATAGACCTGTTAATTATGATATAATGCCCTTCTTCATCTCTCGATACAGTCTGTATTTAAAGTCTAGATTGCCTGATATAAATATGGCTACTCTGGCTTTCTTTTGTTGACCTTTAGCATGATAAATGGTTCTCCATCCCCTTAATTTCAATCTGTAGGTGTCTTTAGGTCTAACGTGGATCTCTTGTAAGCAGAGTATAGATGGAGATTCTTTTCTTATCCATTCTGTTATCCTATGTCTTTTGATTGGAACATTTGGTTCATTGATGTTTAGAATGAGTACTGAAAGATATGAATTTATTGCCATGATGTTGCTTGTAGAGTTGGAGTTTCTGGTGGTGGTCTCTGGTCCTTTCTAGTCTTTGTGCTTTTGGTATGTATGTATGTATGTATGTATGTGTTTTTCATCTTTTCTCCCCTCAGAGAGTCCCCCTTAAAATTTCTTGCAGGGCTGCTTTGGTGGTCACAAACTCTTTTAATTTTTGTTTGCCTGGGAAACTTATAATCTCTCTTTCTATTTTTAATGACAGTCTTGCTGGATAAAGACTTCTTCGCTTTATAGTTTTCCAATTCAGCACATTGAATATATGTTGCCACTCGTTTCTTGTCTGCCAAGTTTCTGTGGATAGGTCTGCTGCAAACCAGATCTGTCTTCTCTTGTAGGTTAAGGACTTTTTCCTCTTGCTGCTTTCATGAGTCTTTCCTTGAGTATTTTGTGAATTTGATAATGATATGCTTTGTTGATTTTCGATTTTTGTTGAATCTAATGGAAGTCCTCTGTGCTTCCTGGTTTTTGATGTCTGTGTCTTTCCCCAGGTTAGGAAAGTTTTTTGCTATGA
Organism: Prionailurus viverrinus; assembly: GCF_022837055.1. Lineage (NCBI taxonomy): Eukaryota > Metazoa > Chordata > Mammalia > Carnivora > Felidae > Prionailurus > Prionailurus viverrinus. The sequence goes on from NC_062569.1 coordinate 97,025,977, forward strand.
TTTGCTCACATAACCCTTCTACCCCAATTTGTCTCTCTTTCTCTTCTGGTACCCTTATGATTCTGATGTTGTTCCTTTTCAATGAGTCACGGAGTTCTTTAATTCTTAAATCGTGCTCTTTTGCCTTAGTCTCCCTCTTTTTTTCTGCTTCATTTTTCTCCATATGTTTGTCCTCTGTATCACTGATTCTCTGTTCTGCCTCATCCATCCTTGCTGCTGCGGCATCCATTCAAGATTACAGCTCACTTATAGCATTTTTTATTTCACCTTGACTAGCTTTTACTTCTTTTATCGTAACAGAAAGGGATTCTAATATATTTTCGACTCCAGCTAGTATTCTTATTATTGTGATTCTCAATTCTGATGCAGACATCTTGCTTGTATCTGTGTTGGTTAAGTTTCTGGCTATCCTTTCTTTCTGCTCTTTCTTTTGGAGTGAGTTCCTTCGTTTTGTCATTTTGAAGGGAATAAAGGAAATAATGAGGTCAAAAATTAAAATTAAAAAATTAAAAACAACACACACACACACACATCAAATAAATTATGATAGATCCTAGGTGTTTTTTGGTCTGGGTGTTTAAAGGGGCTTGATAGATTAGAGAAAAAGGGGAAAGAAAGAAAAAAAAGGAAATCATTTGAAAATTTGAAAAAGTGAATAATACACTGAAATAGAATAAAATGAAATGATGGAAGTTAGATAGAAGTTGAAAAATTTACACAGACGTAAAAAATATCAGAGAATAAAAATTAAATCAACATATTTTAATAAAAATTGAAAATATTTTTTTTCTCTTTCTGTAGTCAAGAAAAAGAAAATAATTGAAAAAGAGGGGAAAAAAAAGAAAATTGAATAGATGGACCAGCAAACAGACTGATATATATTTGACATTACTTTGTTGTCTCCTGGAAGTCAATCTATGAAGTGCTTTATTTTTTTTTTAATTTTTTTTTCAATGTTTATTTATTTTTGGGACAGAGAGAGACACAGAGCATGAACGGGGGAGGGGCAGAGAGAGGGAGACACAGAATCGGAAACAGGCTCCAGGCCCAGAGCCCGACGCGGGGCTTGAACTCACAGACCGCGAGATCGTGACCTGGCTGAAGTTGGACGCTCAACTGACTGCGCCACCCAGGCGCCCCTATCTATGAAGTGTTTTATACTCTGTAAACTAACCAGGCAGAGAGATTTATGTTCCCGAAGAGTGAGGTTGGACTAATTGGGTGGCGCTTAGTGTAAAGGCTCTGTTCTCCACTATTTGGTGCTGCTTAGCTTACTGGGGTGGATTGTTGTGCTTATAGGTGTGTATGTGCCTGTATGGAAGTGGTGGAAATGGTGTCACACAGCTAGCCAGTCTCTAGTATTGGAACTCTTTTCTCCCCAAGCAACAATCGCACACCTGTCCTTTGTCTTCCACTTCCATCCACCGCCCGCTTTCACACTGTCCATGATTAAGCCCGAAGTAGCACTTCCCTCCTGAGTTTTATTTCAGATACGGCTGTTTTTCCCAAATCCCTTATTTTTGAGGGACTGAAGCTTTGAACCGTTTTGCCCCTCTGCAGGAGGTTCTCACTGAGCAATGGCTGGGTGCTGGCCTCACCCAGAAACTTTCACAGTACCGTGCTGCTGTCGACACCCAGAGACTGCAGCTTGGTGCCAGCCTGCCCCATAAAAAGATCATGCAATCATGTAGCAGCAGCATTTCAGGGATTCTGGAAAATCCCAAAACACATCTGGCACCAGGCTTCACCCCCATTGACCTTGTTCCAGCTCCAGCAAATGTGGTTGTTCTCCAGGGTCCACTGGGGCCTTTGCCTATTGGGGAGCCACACAGCCTATACCAGATATCTTCCCAGCAGGGAAACTTCCTCTCCTTATGTGGCCTGAAGACCCTCAGACTTCACTCTGCTCCTGGGGATTCGCCCTTCCCACCAGAGCACCGCCAGGAGTTTCAGACTCTGCGCTCCCCCATTTATAGAGTCTTAATGGAATTTAAACACTGTCCTTTTTCCTTTTTCCCTTTTTAGTTCATTTTCTGCAGCTATTTACACTTCTCCACTTTCTCTCCAGCTGATTTTGGGGGGGTGGTGCTTTTCCCATTTTCTCTCCCTCAACATCTACCCCCCAATCTCGGTCCTCTTTCCACAACCAAAAATACCTCCCTGCCTTCTGGAGCTTCTCTCCCCCAGTTTACCTCTCTGTGCCATGTACCTGCTGAGTTCTGTGGTTCAGGTTGTGCAGATTGTTGTGTTAATCCTGAGATCAGTTTTCTAGGTTTTCAGGATTATTTAGTGTTGGTCTGGCTGTATTTCATGGACACGAGACACAAAAAAAACTTCCATGCTGTTCTGCCATCTTGGCTCCTCCCCCAGACCTTTTAATTCATAGAACATTTCCTGGTTTCTCCCTTCATTTCACTTCAAAATTCATTCTTCCTTTTGATTATGTACATGGCATATCATAATTATTTATTCACCATGTATGATATGCATAGTAAAGGAACACTTCAGTAGGAATCAATTAGTAGTTATTACTATCCCCAATTCTGTTTCTTCCTTCTCTGTTTTATTTTGCTTTTTCATCACATAGTTATACTAGCTCCTTCAGGCTCAGTCGTGGATCAGCATCTGACCATTACCATGCCTCTTTTTAGAGAACACTCTCTGGTTTTCCTGGGCTAGGTACTTATGTGTTAACAAAACACTATTTCTTCTCCCTTAGATCAATCAAAGGAGAAAATATAAATTAAATAGAAAAGAATTTTGGAAAGGTAACATTATTTAGAAATGTTGGGTGGGCGATAAAGATCTAAAACTAAAATTATGGAAATTAATGAAATTGTGAGCATAGTATTATTATGCAGTGTAACTGAATATCCATCCCAGTTTGCCTGTTCCTTCAGGTCACAGGAGACATCCCATTTCAATGATTGTCATTCACATAAGGTAGTTATTTCTCTGTTCATTTACAGAAAAGAGAAGATTGATGTACCCTGAATCTTGAACCTTGAGGCAGGTGTCTATTTATTCTCATTTCTCCAGGTGACCCCTGCTCTGACGGTTGACAGTCCTGCAGAATTCTAATTTCTTCAATTTTACAATGATAAAAATTACTTCATATCTATAGTAATAATGATGGTGACAACAATAGTATTAGGAGGTTGATGTCTCAAAAGTGGTTGATCCCTTTCATAGCTACATATTTCTCTTAATAAATCCCATCCTTCTCCATATTTTCATGTATTTATTGGCTGCTTTTTTTTTTATTGGTACGAGTTGGTTTTAAATAATCTTACCTCTTCAAACAGAGCAGGCAGATAGATGGTAGTCTCCATTCGAGGAAAGACCGTGCCTATGGTTTTATCCATAGTACTTGGGACAGTGCCGAGCACAGAATTTTGTGTTAGGTAGATATCTGTTGAACAAATAAAATACGTACATACATGTGTGAACACACACAGATATAGGTATCACAATCTCTTTGCTTATAGCCTTAAAGAAATTAAACCAAGTTTCAAGGAACGCCTACAGTGAATGATATACAAATCAAAGAGTGAGTTCTAAGTTGCTTTTAAGGAACTCTATTTATGTCTTGTCATTGTTTCTCTGCTGGAAACTTGAGAGTTAGCTAGCGTTGGCTTTGAATGTTGATTGCTAAACTGACTATATAAATATTTATCCTTCCAGTTTCTTCTTTAACATCAAGATAATACTTGTCTCTTAGAGCTGTATATAGGTTACATGTGCTTATGAAGCCCTTGACACATTTTACTTCTAGATAAACAGTCATTATTCAATTTCATGAAATTTAAATTTGGAGTCATCTGGGGTGGATTTTATAGATGTTAGCGTTAGATGCGTTTCAGATGTGACAATTATAGGAGGTGGAATGGAAGAGGCTGGAGGTAGAGGTTTCTTTAGTAAATATGGTATGGTTAATTTAGGTTTATAGGTATAGTAATCTTCTCTGTCAAAGGGTTTCTTAAATCTCTCTGCAAGTCTATAATGAGTTGCAGTATGTTTCCCCGTGTACTCCACTTTGGGTATCAATCAGTTATACTTTGCTTTTGGACTTATCTTCTCCCACAAGTCATATGTGATTGGGGGAATTCTGGGTTGTTTGGTTTTCCTTTTATAGTTTTACAATCTTTCTTTTACTCAAATCTTTATACATGTCTCTTGTATGTTATCTACGAAATCACAGATGACTTGGACAAAATGTGCAGTGCACTTATGGCCAAATACTCCTAGCCAATCCATGTGGCAAAACTACCTGACATTGGGGCACCTGGGTTGAACATCCAACTTTGGCTCAGCTCATGATCTCTCGGCTCATGAGTTTGAGCCCCGCGTTGGGCTCTGTGCTGACAGCTCAGTCTGGACCCTGCTTCAGATTCTTTGTCTCCCTCTTTCTCTCTGCCCCTCCCCTGCTCATGCTCTGTCTCTAAAGGAAATAAACATTAAAAAAATTAAAAAACAAAAAAACCAAAAACCTACCAGGTATTGAATGCGGGATGGTGGTACCATTAGTCAAATGTGGCCACAGGATCCTCTAATTTTTGTTTGTTTATCGACATGATGAGGTTATCTTTCTATAGTTCAAATCCTTGTAGTTTTTGAAATGTTACTTTGTTGCACATCTATTACTTATTTTCATACGTTATATAGTATATATACCACATATAGTGTATAATACAATGTATTATGTAAATTCTTACTCACTCATGAATAGTAAATTTACACTCTCATAGTGTCTATACAGTGATGCTATAATTTAAAACTATGCAAGTTTATTTGGAGAAATCAGATGGATGAATAATCCCTAGCTATGTACAGTTGAAACCAAAACAGACTCTACAGGCTTGCTAATTTTGCCTATCTCTGTATTTCAGTGTGACCTGCATCCTGTCTTTGACTTCTGTGGTGTTGACTTAGGCTGCACCTCTTGGAAGCTAAACTAATTTATGAGACATGGCTAAAACAGCTTTTGTGTTTGACTACTAATAATCAACACAGAGAGCCATGCTATCGGTAAACCCTGAGTGACCTGAATCTATCATAAAGACTGCCTTTGGCCAACAGAACAGGCCATTTTATACATAGCACAATATATTTTACTGACCGTGTTTGGCTAAACCGGCTGCCTTAGGTGACTATCTTTGTTTCCATTAAAGCACTTGTATTAGGAAATTACCTGAAACCTAAGAAGCTATTTTCTTTACTATTAGAATATAAATAACAAGTGGACCCTGGTGATTATTACATTGCTTTCCCATTCCCCACCAATCCCTCAGGCCAGTCAGTGGCAGATCTAGAGTAGGTTTTTTCTCTGTCTGCATTGACTACTTTCAGGGTCACAAACCTGTCCTCCTTGTAACTTAGGGGCTCTTTAGTCACCCATGTTTCACTGTGTTTGCTCTAAAGCAGATGTCTGACTCCTTAAAGTTTCCCCTGAGCAAGATATCCTGTCTTTCCAAATATATCACAAGTAGGTGCAGAGATTTCACATTTGCCTCCTTTCCACTCCAGGGATCAGTGATGAATGGTCACTGCAGTCTTTTTTTTTTTTTATTTTAATCCCCCTCCCCCTTGTGTTTGCTAACCCTATATACTTTATCACTCACTTTGTTCCCAAATTGTATCTCCCTGGTATCCTAAATACTTAACACATAATGGAACAACTTTTCATCTTTCACTTTCTTTTTCACATTTTCATTTTGGAAAGAATTCATTAATATTGACTCTTGAATCATGAAAATGATCCTCAGTCATTGAATTATAGAGTCATAGAATGTTAGAGCTGGAAGGGAGCTAAGTTATATTTCTCTTACAACCATGCTTCCAATAGAGCATGTCCTGGCTTGTTGTAGCTGCATCAAAATTTCCCCCACATAGCTTCATATGTCATAAAGCATGTCACATGCGCTTGATGTTTGGAGTTTTAATGCAAAACCCCAAACATCTATTAAATCGAGCCCATTCCATCTCTAAGACTATGCTGCAGCTCTTTTAGCAGCTTGAAATGGTGCAGGGGCACCTTCAAATATCAGCGTTTTCCACTTAAAAGCTTAGGGAATGTGACTTGAAGGGCGTAGGAATGGTCCATATCAAAACATATTCCTCATCTGTTGGACAGAGAGCTTTTCATAGTACAAAATATGTCATTTTGTGTATTTTGGGAAGTATATTAACCTGTTCTCTCACAGACGAGCATCTTAGTATAAATTGGTTCATATCTTCCATTTTCTTTGTTGTTTGACTTAGGAAAGAGTTCCTAGAGGGGACCCCTGGGTGACTCAGTGGGTTACACTTCTCACTCTTGATTTCGACTCAGGTCATGATCTCACAGGTCATGAGATAGAGCCATGCATCAGACTCTGCCCTGATAGCACGGAGTCTGCTTGGGATTCTCTATTTCTATCTCTCTCTGCCCCTCCCTCCTCCATCACCCCATAGCCCTGCTTCATAAATAAATAAGCATTTCAAAGAAAAAAAAACTATTAAGTTCCTAGAGATAGATAAGCAAAAGCAAGATTTGATATGGATTCTGGAAACAAGGATAAGTAGATTAAATTTTGATTGAAGAATATGGTAATGTAGGCCAGTGTTAAGAAAAGCACTAAAATATGTCCACAAAATTTACTTGTTCCCAGTAACAATTTGGTTCATTTCTCCACCATGAGTTCGAGAAGGGGAGCTGTCCAGTACTTTCCATCAATAGCCCAGCAACCAAAAGGACTATTTAATGAAAAGCTGATGTCAGGAAGTGATCTCAAATATTAGCCATGTACTAGGCCATACAATCCCCTCTTATACACTTTCCTGTGTCATTTTAATACTGTTGCTATTATTTTACATTTATATAGCCTTTTCTCCTGAGGAAAATTACAACTTTCAAATGGTGACTTAGTGCTACCCTAGCCCTGTTTGTCATTGCTTATCCGGGCAATACATATTTAGCTTCTTTAATCTTTTCCCATAAATACATCTTTCCATTTCTTTAATCATTTCAGTGCTATCCACTCAGTTCAATTTCTCAACACATTTCAGGTGTCGGGAAGCCTGGCAGTAGTTTAGCCTAACCAGAGTCAAGGAAAGTGAGAGTCATTTCTCTATATTTTTGCTCTGTCCCAACATAATGGATCACTGTATTCAGTTCAAAATAGCATCAGCCCCTTTGGCAGCCATATTACATTGCAAACTGATATCTAATTTGTCCTCCATTATCAGCTCCAGGTCCCTGTCAGTGTTACTACTCTCCAGGTTTCTCCTACCCATTGAATTATTTTGCTGAAGATGTATTGGTTTTCATTTTTCTAAGCTGAATCTCATTTTGTTATTTTTGACTCATATCACTACCCTCTCCGGGTCCATTTATATAACATCTTAGGAGCTTCACTGGTGCCTGCCATCCATCTTAACTTATCACCTGCAAGTTCCATTAATGAGCCACTTCCACTCTTTCCTTACCTAGGGGATCATTAACATAATGGAAATAACCCTTTTTCCAGGTCATTTTTAAAGCGATTTATTAAAACCTCAGCTAAGAATACCCCAAGAAGAAAAATATTGCTTAGCACTATTTTCATACATAACAAAAATATTATTTCTACTCGCTTCCATTTTTTTTAATTTTTTTTCATGTTTATTTATTTTTGCCAGAGAGAGAGAGAGAGAGAGCGAGCGCGCGCGCGCGCGCGCGCGCATGAGCGGGGGAGGGGCAGAGAGAGAGAGGGGGACACAGAATCCGAAGCAGGCTCCAGGCTCTGAGCTGTCAGCACAGAGCCTAATGCAGGGCTCAAACTTACAAATGGTGAGATCATGACCTGAGCCGAAGTCGGATGCTCAACTGACTGAGCCACCCAGGTGCCCCATACTCCTTTCCATTTTGAATTAGGTGAATTGATTGGAATTATTTTGTTAATAGAAATTTTTGAGAGCTTTCTAATACTTACATGTTTTCATATAGACTACATTTTACCTATGCATAATTTGGAGTTGTTGAAACAAAAATCACTGTTGAATGTGTTTAAATGTCATTATCTCAGTTACTTGGCGGCCATCTGGATCCCTAAAAGGATCATTTAGTTTCTCTTTCCTCCATATGCCACACAAATAGTCATAGTAGCTTGTCTTATAGGAGCACTGACAATGATGTGTATAGAGCTTATCAGAAATATTTACCTTCCATTAAGAGCCAAAGAAAATTACAAAACATGTTTCTAATTGAGTGTGGTCATATAGTATCTCTTTTGGAGAGTCTAGATATGGGGAGTTGGTGAGAAACTCTGATTTGTCATAAGAATTCCAAAGTTGTAAGGTTTACTAGGCAATGAAGACATTTATTCTAATAGAGATTTAGATCTGTATTTGCAAAGTATTGTCTGCAAGCTGTGTGACAAATATACACTGCTATTAAAATATGTATATAGGAGTTATGGTTAGTAACAAAACATGTCTTTTTTTTTCCCTAACATAAATTTTTCTCTAACATAAACATATGAGTGTCATTTTTGTTTGCTTTCCTAACATTAAAAAAAAAGTCCTTATGTTGGAAAATATTGGGTTCATGGTTCTGGAAAACATATTTCAACATAGTGTCTTATCTGTATAATGTTTATGTTGCAAAGCACATATTCTGAAATCCACTTTTTATCATAAGATTTATTTGCCATGACTCAGACATGTTCTATATTTTTTACCTCAATCATAAGGGTTAATGGCTTTGATCTTCACTGAGATATCTAGAGATCTTTAATAATTACTTACAACAATGTCAACAATAGCAATAAAAAGATAATAGTGATAATTATCAAATTCTCATAATGTTACAGTCACTGTGCCAGACACAGTCTTATACATTGTCTCTCTTCATCTTTATAGTCCTGAGATACACTTTTCTCTCCAGCTTACATATTAGGAATCTGATCTTCTGCGAACATGAGGTTTTACAGAGGCTTTAAATGAATGCCAATGATAATTGAAAGACAAAGCTAGGGCTTTCAGATTCTGTAATCCTTGCTCTGCCCACAGTGCCTTGAATGATTTCTAGCCATGAGATATGTTCTACTACACAACTTGGCAGTGTTAAATAACCATTGTGTGGAAGATTCTGTGGATCAGGAATTTGGGCAGGGTCTCATAAAGATATCTTGATTTTGCTTCACAATATCTGGGACTTCATACTGGGAAGACCCAAAGATGGGGGTGACTTGATGGCTTGTGGGTCCAAACTAAGGGGCTAGTAATGTCTATAGGAATCTTTACTTAGATATATGGCCATCAATGGTGTTTGTTGCCTGGTTGCCCAGCTGGTTCCTCAGCTGGGACAGTTAGCCAAAACACCTATAGTTAGTAATGCCTTTTTGTGGAGCATGGTAGCCCAAGACTTCTCACCTGGTGAATCGGGGCTCTGAAGACAAGTGTCTTTAGAGAATCAGGCAGAAGCTGTATAATTCTTTTATGACCTACACTTAGAAATCATTTTGTGTTTCTTCCTCAGTACTCCATCTGGTCACCTTTTTGTGTTCCCTGAATTTAGCCCAGGTTCAATGAGAGGGAATTTCCCACTTCTTCATGGGAAAATGTCAATTTTTAGATGTGTTTAAAACCTCTGTAATTCAAGTATCGATGTGGGGTCTAGAAGAAGTCTCTATGGCTTTGATTTATTTACTATGGTTCTCAACCATTACTGCAACTCATTACCACTGGGGAGCATGATAAACCTATCAAGTTCTGGACTCCACTCCAAATAAACAAAATTGACAGGAAGGAGTTTGGGAATTTGTAGTTTTATCAAACTCCTGGTGATTCCTAAACAGCCAGTCTAACTGAAACACCAAATTTTACTTACACTGCTTCTATAGGTAGAGATGTTCTAAAAAAGCCTATAGCTAGGCCCACTCTTGGTACGATTGCTCCTACCTGGTAAACTTCTTGGCCTCTGTAAGTAAGGCTGCCTGTCTGTCATTTCCACCTCTTCTCCCTGCCTTGGAGAAGCATGGGAAGCTTTACAAAATACTACCTCTACATGTGCAAGAGGAATCCTGGGAGCTCCATTCCCTATCACATCATGGATGGATGACAGGACTTTAAGCAAAATATCTGCTGAAGCTATCACAGCAGGGGTAAACCAGCTTAAAGCTGTCAGTTGATAATCACTCTACTGTGAATGGTTGGACTAGTGGCACCCAGTGATTCAATTGCATATTTATAACTTGATGTGTACACAGAAGTGCCACTTTAGGGTGCCACTGCATCCGCACTCCAGTGAAAACATCTTCAAAGAGCCTTGTCAGCTTCCGTCTGCATTTTTTCTGAAGGCTTAGAACCAGAAGAGGGTGGCAGTCCACACCTCTGGAGGAATGGCTGATAAAATCTATTAACTCTTTTCTCCTCTTAGATATTTTCTCTCACATTTGCATCAGCAGTCAGTCCCCTCAGTGGGAATTGGAACACTGCTAAAATTAAAAATACAAGAAAAAGAATGCTTCTAATTTGCCTGCCTGGTTTTCAGTCTTCAGATTACCAAGAGTTTCACAAGTCCCAGTATCCATGCCTGTTGCAGGAGAGAAGAGACTTTAAAGGACCATCTGAGGAGGAATGAAGTGGTTTGAGGAAAATGTTTGCAAGATGAACTTCCTCTAGTTTTGAGGCTGGTGACCAATGGACAGGTTACTAAGGAGGTTGTCCTGCAATTCAGTAAGAGGCTGTAAAGAGAACTCTATTGCATTTATACACTGGATAGGAAAGTCAAACTTGACTTGCCAAACTTACTGGACTACAGTTCTCCCAAATCTCAGCCAGTGGCATATCACTGTATTTGTTGGAGGCTAAAGAGATGGCTATGAGTAAGAATCATGTTCTCCAAATCCTCCAGAGAGATAAGAGTCTCTGGAAAAAGAGATAGAACAAGCAAAACCCTATGAAAATCGTATATCATTTGTAGGATTTTGGAGTAAGATTGTATAGGGCAAGAAAGCAAGAAGGTAATATTTTCTCTGCTTTTCTCTCCTCTTCGATGATTTCAGACTGATTCTAGCTATGTGTATCTACAAAAGTGTATTTCTTGAATAGTCTGAATCAGAATCTCTTAGGAGTTTTATGAAAAATGAAGATGTCTGGAACCCAACCTTGGATCTACTTAATCAGCAACTCTGGAAATGGAACCATAGAATCAAAATTAATGATGAGTTTTCCAGCGAGTCTAAAACACACTGAAATTGAAGAAGCATTAACCTAGATCCTGTCATGCCAGTGTTAGTGGTGCCAGGAATAGTGTTGCTAAAGATCTCTATTAACCTGAACACACTGTTTCTTTGTCCTTGTCCCTCAGGGGGACCCATAGGAGCTAGGAGGGTCTTTTGAAGTTTGATGGTGTTAAGTGGTTGACCTTTATGAAGTTGTTAGAGTCTTCTTTGATATTAATTAGTCATTAGGTCAGCAAACATCTAAAGGACAGGACTACCTACAGTGCAGAAAACCCTAAAAATGACTCTTTGGTTTTTGAATAAAAGTTCAAGATTATTTTCTATATTCGAACCCGGTAAAATTGCTTGTCCAAATGACTACGGATTTTCCCCAGCCCTGGAAGAGCTACTTGAGACTGTGTTAACATTCGTATCAAAGTAAAGTCCCAACAGATACCAAATTAACAATATCAGTGTGCTTTAATAAATGAACACTATACAAAGAGCATGTGAGTTCATTGCTCTATTTGACTGAATTTCTTGAAAGAGTGATGCAGAAAAGAGAAATGGAAAGTAGTAATTATCCAGCAACTCATATGTGCCCTGTGCTGTGTTGTCTTTGATATCCAAAATTTCATTTAACTTAATGCAAGTGGACTTTGTATTCATATATAGAAAAGTATTACTTTAAATAAGTTAAGACTTTTTGTGTATTTAAGTTTATTTATTCTGAGAGGGAGAGAAAGAGGAGAGACAGAGAGCAGGGGTTGGGCAGAGAGAGAGGGAAAGAGAAAATCCCAAGCAAGCTCCCCACTGTCAATATAGATCCTGTCATGTGGCCTGATCTCACGAAACCATGAGATCATGACCTGAGAAAAGACCAAGAGTCAGCCACTTAACTAACTGAGCAACCCAGGCACGACAAGATTCTTTTAAAATACAAGTTAATATTCTTATTGCTTATTTATTATGCATGGCACTAATTGGCCTCTCACATCCCACTGATAATAAATCACTAAAAATAAAATGGATTGGAAATAAAATAACTGATTGGTAAAACAAGACTTAAATATAATTCCATCTAATATTTGAAGTGAAGTTAAATGGTACATTTGTTCTAGTCCAGTATTTTCCATTATATAATAAAGTCCTCCATAATATTTGGAAACAGTATGAACACTTGCTGTTGGCAGAATTACTGTTGAATTTTGAAAATTTGGATATCCCTCCATTTGAGATTTTTTTTTGATAGCTAAGGATTTGCATATATAGCAGCAAAGAATTTTAGATTTGGCTAAAATATTTATTCTTTAGATGAAGAAGCTAAAGTACAAAAATTGTATTTATTAAGTTGTTTTTTCCTGCTAACAATTTTCTGTCTCATTCTTAATAGGGGAAATCTGCTGTAATTTTAAAGAATTTCATATAATCATAAACAAATAAATAGAAACCTTTTGGTTTAACAATTTTCATAGAAAAAAAATTAACTGAATGTTAGAATACATTGTGTGTGAATTTCTCCACTTATAGCTGATGTGCTGTGGGTGACTGGGGTTTGGTTTCTTTAACCCTAAAATGGGGATAAAAGATGAACCAAGTTCATTGGACTGCTGCAAGAATTGAATTAGAAAATGTACAATCAGTGCTTAGCATAGAGCTTCTTAAAGTTTGATACATGTTTCCAGTTATTTCAATAGGTAAGTTTATAACATGTATTAAATTCTACCTACATGCAGTAGTCTATTCTTATTAGAAACTAACCTATAATTCGTACATTTTGGTAAGCCAAAAGTGACTTACTGTGCATCAGTCTGAATTGGATGACATTTTACGTTGTTCATAATTAGGAAACATTCTTGATGACAGTGAAACTCTGCATTATAAACGTCGGGAAATTCTAACTCATTTGTTTCTATTTCTACATACATCTAGTTGTAGTCTTACACTGTAGGGTCATGGAGGTTTATTTCAATGTTAAATAGTAAAAATTGTATACACTTAATTTTCTATAATAAGCATATAGAAAAATATATATGTTCTTTAAATAACTTAATCAGATAGAAATGGGCCATCTTTGAAGACAGATAATTAACTTATTTTCATTGGCTATGTATAATAGCACCAGCCTTTTCCCATTTTGCATTGGTAAATGTCAGCGTACAGAAGAGCCTTCTTTGGTGACAAGGTAGTAATGACAATGCCCCTATCACTCTTCAGTTCTTCTCATTAGCACCTAAACACCTTCATTTATTACTACTGATTCCCTCATGTTCAGTGTATTAAATGTTAACAAATGGTTCTCATTTTACATGACAATTCTAATAATTAATGATTATAGAAACACATTAGACACATAATGCCAAAATATATTACCTGTAATGTTGATCTCTAATTTGAGTTCCTTTCATATATTGGGAATAGAATATGCTTTTTAGAGGTCATAGCTGGAACACAAATGTACCTGTATACCTCTTCTTCTTAATCTTGTGCCTATTAATTTAAGTCAGTGAAGAATTCTAAACCTAATTTTCCATTAGCAATGTCAGGCTTGCAGGAAAGATCTCTGAGGCCCAGAGAAGAATGGCTGAAATTCATAATGGAAACAGATTGAATGTGATGAAGGGAAATATTCTTGGCCTGACATCTCTTTAGTGCCTTGGTGACGATGGGAGACCATTTCCTTTGCATGATGGATTAGCGCTCTTCTTTCTATCCAGTGTTGGGAAAGGAGGCTGAAAGCAAAGAAGCAAGCCTAGACCCTTGGGTACTCAGCTAATGAGTACCAAGAGGACCATAGACAAAACATTGCAAAGGAAAATACAAGAGGGAGGGAGTTGAGGGAGTCATTGCCTCAGAAACAGGGAACAGAACTGAGTCACTGATGGGGGGCACTCAAGTGCCCTGACCTTTGTGATGTCTCAACAGAAATTAGGATGGGCATAAGACAGACTCATAAGGCACATGTCACACAGACTCCAACCTAAGCCACTCCTGCCTGTTAATATTTTTTTAAAGATTCAATTTATTTAAAAAAAATATTTTTATTATTTTTAAACATTGATCATAGTCACTCTCTTTGCCGACTAAGTGCTATTTCTTAGTAAAAAGCATAATAAGTTGTTATTAGCAACTGACATTCTACCTGATCCTCAACTGCCTGATCAGCCAGGTATGAGTTTAAAATTCACTGTGCTCTTTATACACTACTTAGCTGAACAAATATTTACAAAGTGCTCCAGTATGCCACGAAGAGTGTTAGAAGCTGGGGAAATAGCAAATCAGATGGAGTTTTTGGTCCTTGATAACTTGAGGATGTAATAAGAAGTAATAGCCACATAAGTTTAAACCTTGATATGAATGTATTATAGAAAGAACAGTACAGCAACTAACATTGGGGGTTTCCAGGATAAAATCTTGGAGAAAATAATCTTTTGGCAGTGTCCAAAAGAGTTGTAAAAAACAATATCCTAAGCATAGAAATTAAGATGAGCTAAGGTATAGAGGAAGAAAACTCCTAGAGTGTTTCTGGGAACACAGTTTGGTCTCACTACAAGGGAAAGTGTTGGAATGCTGGCAGGACGTATGGTAGGAGAGGCAGGCAACAAATCATAGAGGGTCATGTAGGACCTTGTTACTCAAAGTGTTATCCACAGTCCTCAGCATTGGTCTTGGCTGGAACTTGGAAATGCAACTTCTCTGGCCAGATATTCTACATCAGAATTTGGATTTTAACAAGATCCCCAGGTGATTTGTTTGCAAAGTAAAGCACAAAAAGCACTGGTATAGTCTAGTTGGACAGATCTAAGGAAGACTTAATTGGAAGCTGAGGGACCAGAAGTTTTTCTCAGTCAGTCTCTACCTTTCTCTTTTCCTTCCTCACCAAGAATGGACTCCTCAGAGCAACTTCAGGTTTAATTTGGGCCTTTTACTTCTCCTTTCTGCTGCTTGATTTCAGTGACACCTACCACTGCTCCCCGCCCCCCAACTCCATACCATCGTATACCTGGCATGGAAAGCCTTAGTTATATGATGTTAAAAGTAAGGTGGCAGGGATACGTTGAAGAAATCTTGGAGGCTAATGTTAACAACTTAGTATCTTTCTACGGCATAATGAGTGTCAGTTTTTCACATATATTTCCTCACCAGCTCTGTGAGATCATAATCAGCCTCCTCATTTTACACATGAAATAATTAGTACAAGTAATGTCAGTTGTTGAAAGTCACATGGCTGAGGATGAATAAGGAAGAAAAGAAAGAAAGAAAGAAAGAAAGAAAGAAAGAAAGAAACTAATGAAGTTCAATGTTGCTTCCTCTTCTTTATGTTGCCCTCCTAGTTCATGAGTTCATGGAGCCCTGACCTGGATAGTCCTTGTTACTGCATTGTATTCTAACGTCATTTTGGAACAGAGGATTTAAGGGCACAGGAGTTGCGAGACATTCAGAGCAGAGGTCCACTAGAGGATGAGTGTGTTTACCTGTTCAAGGAATTGGTATTCAGTGAAATGTTAAAGCAATATAATTCTTTTTACTTTTTAAGCAGTTACAAGGGTAGCAGAACAGAACCAAGATAAAAATTTAAATTAACTTTAGATTAACTCTAAATAAGAATAGGGATCAAATCCTGATGAAAGTCTCCTTGCTTTCCTATTTCACTGCTCAAGTATAAAAGACCATGACTTCAGTCCACTGAATCATGGCCAATCTCAGGGTTAGAAGTCATCTTAGTGATTGAATTAAAATGTCCACATACATAATTTGATTGATTAAACTGAAACTGGTTATTACTTATATAGTTAAGTTGGAAATAAAGATTCCAATGAGAAATGTCTGATTTGAAAATATGAGTACAGTAAATTTTTCCCAGTCCTTAATTATTTAGCCATTGATCATAAGTTGAAAATGTTGATAAAGGACCTATGGAAAAATCATGAATATGTTTAGATATGTTTGTGCTCTCTTCATTCTATTTTCTTTCAGGGTTTGGGGTCCTCAACATTTCTTTGGCTGATGGAGAGAAAGTCGAACTTTTTCATTATCAAAATAGGAGTGCTTTTGTCTGCTATGGTGGTTCCCAAATAATACTTTGGTCATTGAAGTCTCAAAATAGCTCTATATTCAGGTTTTTTTGTTTTCTTTTGTTTTGTTTTTGAAACGTTAGCTCAGAGGCAACTAGTGTTGCTTAAGCCCTAATCCCTAAAACTCTGCACACCGTCATAAATTCAGAGAATAGAAATCACAGAGAAAATGGGTAATATTTGAGAGATCAAGTTAAGAAAGTGGAAGTATGATCTATTTGCTTAGATATGTTTGTTCTTATTGTATATTAGATATGTTTTCTTGCTTTGGAGATTCCATCTCCTACTGGAAATAAAAATCTTGAATTATCTCAAGATTTGAGGAACTCCTATGTCTTTACTGAAATCATGGATGTTAGCTTTTAAGGGCAATATGTGACTTCCCCTTGTCATTTACTTCACAAGAACAGGAACAGCAGTAAGGTGGGAGTGTGTGATAAGGAGATTGGATCAGAACAGAGGACAGCTGTAAGAGAAAAGTACTGACTTCTTGTTAAAAAAAAAAAAAAAATATATATATATATATATATATATATATATATACACACACACACATCCATATATGTATTTAAGAATATAAAATTTTATACAATATATATAATTCAAATTTCAAATTTCAAAATATACATCTTATTTTAAATATATATTAAATATATTCATTCTGAGCTCTTAGGCACCTGAGCCACAACAAAGGCTTTCTTTTCCCCCTGGATGCTCTTCTCTTCATTTCCTTACATTCCTCTTTTTACAAGTTGTGTTGGATGCCCATCGCTCCTGTGAGAAAAGTATTTTCTCTTGAGTTGAGAGAAATTATTTTTCGTTCCTGAAGTTTGTCTTCTCTAAGCTGGCCCACAATAACCAGTATGCCTTGGCATTATCCATAGTATTTGAGACTTTACAGTCATTTACAGTCTATCTTAACTGGATATTTTTCTCGCAGGCTGCGTGGACTGTAATTTCATTTTTTGCCCTTCCAGGGTTGGATTGGGTGCCTCAGCCTTTCACATCCCTCTCACACACCATATTCCAAGATGATAAGCATTTTTTGTTTAATGTTTCCTGGCCATCTCTGGAAGATATGACCACACATGCCTCTATGCTCACATTATCCAACCCTGAAAGGGCAAAAAATGAAATTACAGTCCATGTCGCCTGTGAGAAAAAGAGCCAGTTAAGATGGAATGTAAATGACTATAAAGTCTTAAATACTATGGATAATGTCAAGGCACACTGGTTGTTATGGGCCAGCTTAGAGAAGATAAACTGCAGAAAAGAAAAATAATTTCTCTCAACTCAAGAGAAAATGTTTTTCTCACAGGAGCGATGGGCATCCAACACGACTTGTAAAAAAAGGAATGTAAGGAAATGAAGAGAAGAGCATCCAGGGGGAAAAGAAATCCTTGTTTGTTGTGGCTCAGATGTCTAAGAGCTCAGAATGAATAGACTATACACTATTATTATTAATGAAAAGAAAAGTTTTATTGACTACATACTGTGTAGATACTTATATAGATCTGACTGTGTAATCTAAAATAGTCAGATTTCTGGGGTCTAATTCTCAAGTAAAAACAAAGATGGATAATTTGTGGAATACTTCTTCTGCTTAATCCCAAAAGCAAAACTCAAGGTTTAGAAAGAGCTTCTATAGCTTGAATTTTACACAGACAGAATTAAGGAGGAAATTCTGCTTCAGCTCAGAGCTATGAATATATGGTGTGATGACCCCCATTACAACTTTAGCAGACAAATAGACTAAATCAGTTGAATCTTATATTTTGAGTCATGTATAACAATTACAAAAAAATACAATAAAAGCTTTGCAATGTGAGCTGTGGTGTCAATTTGTTGATCATTGCCTTTATTCATTCATTCATTCATGCATTCATTCATTCATATGTTCACTCATTCTATAAATAACCCTTGAATGCCTAGTAAAGTATCAGGGAATATTCTGAGTGCTAGAGCTACAGTTGTCACCACATAGACTTCATCCTCATGCTCACAGAGCTTATAGACCAGTAGGGTAAGATAGATAAAGGCAAAAACAAATTCTAAACAAGATAATTTCAAATGACAGAATTATTATGAAGGAAGAGAATAAGATGTCATTATGGAGATTCATTGCTTAAATAAGATAAAGAGGATAGACTACTTATATAGGGTGATCTGGGAAGTGTGCTTTTAGGTGTCATTTAAATTGAGGCCCATGGTGAAAAGAAACCAGACTACATCATCAATATTCATACATTTAGGGGAGTACAAACAGTATCTAATTTATTTCAGAATCTACAGATGAGAGATTAAAGAATAATTTGCTAAGATGGAAAATCCTTGATTATTTTAAGGAGAAGAATGTCTTTCCCTCTTTCTCTTTCTAATTATTTCTATTTCTTTATTTGCCTCAAAAGTGAAAACTAGCAACTCTTTATTTGTCCATGCAGTTCTTAAGCACAAGAAAAAGCATGCATAGAATTTATAGTTCTTAAAAAACCAGTTTCAGTTTACGCCTATAAGAGATATCACTTTACACATATAAGAATAGCTAAAAAAAAAAAAACCCAAAAATACAAAAACACAAGAAATAACAAATGTTGGAGAGAATCTGGAGAAAATGGAAGTTTCATGCAACTGTTGATGGGAATGTAAATTGTTATAGTCACTATAGAAAACAACATGAAATTTCCTCCAAAAATTAAAAATAAAAATGCCATATGATCTAATAATTTCATTACTGGACATTTATTGGAAGAGAACAAAAACACTAATTTGAAAACGTATATACATCCCTATGTTTATTTTATCATTATGTATGCAAAATGTCCAAGATATGGAAGCAACCTAAGTGTCCATAAACAGATGAATGTATAAGGAAGATGTGGTGTATATACACTGTGGATTATTATACAGCCATGAAAAAGGGTGAGATCTTGCCATTTGTGACGATATGGATGAACCTGGAGAGTATTATGCCAAGTAATATGCCAGATATTATGCCTGGAGAGTATTATGCCATGTAAGTCAGAATGAGAAAGACAAATACCGTTTGAGTTAACTCACATGTAGAATCTAACAAACAAAACAAATCAATAAAGAAATTAAAAAGCAGAATCAGAAGTACAGATACAGAAAACAAACTGATAGTTACCAGAGGGCTGGGCAGTAGAGGAATAGGAAAAATTGATGAAGGTGAGTGGGAGATATAGGCTTCAAGTTATGGAATGAATACGTCAGGGGGATAAAAGGGACAGCATAGAGAATATAGTCAATGATATTACAATAGGGTTCTATGGTCAGTACATTTATAGATGGTAGCTACAATTGCTTTGAGCATAGCATAACATATAAAGAAGAAACTAATGTAACATTTTGTGTCAAATATATGCAGATATAAATAAATAAATAAATAAATAAATAAATAAATAAATAAATGATGGGCTTTGAAGGCTTTGATTAAAAAAAGAAGTGGGAACATATGTTTTGTATCTTATTTTTTTCCAACTAGATTGTAAAATACATTGAGATAGGAGACAGTTATTTATACCTCTTTAGAACTCTAATTCCTAGCATATACTAATGATAGATGTTAACTAATCTTTAGGGCTGTGTGGTGAACTGCCAAAACTGTCCTTAGAGACGGGTTGTTTTGAATCTGGCTCTGCAAAGTGCCAGCTCTATGAAGTTGAGCTAATTGATAGGTCAACTGAGCTTCACTTTTTTCACCTACAGGATAGAGATCCCACTACCTTTCAAGGTTGATTTTGAGACTGGTGATACTCTAGGCAATATAACCATGGGACAGCTATTAATATTTTAAAACAAGATGAAAAACAGGCAGACTGTGCTATTAAGTTCTGTAAGGGCTGGGATGAAAACTGTATCTTTCTGTATCCAAAATTATTGGTTCTTAGGAGTAGATACTCAACAGGTGTTTACTGAGTGAATGAATAAATGAATATTATGCTTGATGATTTGAGATGGGTGAGAAAGTATGAAATACAGAGAATTAAAGAATTTAAAGATTTTATTAGATATCATGACACCTACAAATTTCTTATTGCCCTTAGGAGGAATACTCTTAAACATTATCTGTAGACAGAAAACTATCCCTTTTATTCATAAAGAACTTCAAAAGAAAGATTTTCAATTATACTTACTTTCCTAAAGCAATTTCCCACAGGTCAAACCTATAGAAAACTTAATCAAATAAACAAAAACAAAACACTTCCTCAGATGTTATTTGCAGGACCATGCAATGATTCTTTGAACAATGGCAATGTGACCCAGGGAAGAAGAGTTGAAGATTGTTTAGGGTGTTTAGTTCTTAAATCTTCATGGGCAATAAGTGAAAAAGTCTGATGAAGCTAAGAGAATGCTCTAAATGAGGCAGTTGTCTCTGTGCTTAGAAAGCAGGACAGTATGTCCTAAGAATTTCTGAGGGCCATGGTCACAGTTTGCCAGTTAGCCTACATATCTGTTGGAAGAGTTAGTCTCAACATAAAGAGATGGTGGAATTAGACCTTCAGTAGAAAAGTATTCTGCTTTTCCAAGAAACTGAGAATCTGAGATAAACAGCTGTTTCAGAGTGATGGTAGAAATAAGGAAAGTTACCAAGGAGGAAGAGAATTTAGGTACAGAAATATTTGGACTAGATAATCTTAAGAATAGGGTGGTATAAAGAATACTGCTTATAATGTCTCAATTAGATATTTCTATTATGGTACCTGCAATGAACACAGCCCTTTCTGAAGGAAAGTGTCCCACCCTTTACCTATAGCCTCTGCTGAGAAACTATCTGCATTATGCTTTTGCCATTCTGCCTCCTCCAGCCCAAACTATTCTCACTTCAATACTACCACAATTCGCTGGGCAGGAGTGGGTATCTGCTAACTGGGAATTGAATCTATAAACTGGCCAATGTAAAATGGTAAAATGGGCTAAATAAATTGATTCTGGACTTTGAATTGGAGATATTACTACAAAATGGCTTAACTCGTAAAGGAAATTGAAGCTGAATGATGCAGTGAACCCATGAGTTAATTGTCTTAAAAAGTGTGAGTTGTGAGAAAACACACTGTTACTAACTAGAAGTTATGAAGTTGAAGAAAGGTATGCAAAGGTAAGAAGAAGGGATTCACAGTGCAGGCGGCACTAGGAAGAGAAATGTGCATCCAGAGATGGAGATTTGTAAAAAGCACCTGGGTCGTATTTATGATAGACAGGTATTAACCAACTCCTGTTCTTCCTGCATCCTTGCTCTTTTATAATCCCTGCTCGTACTGAGTTTGGAGTTTTTGTTTTTTTCCTGTCTCACTGGACAGTATATGTTCACAGTAAGACCCTATTCTTTGTGGTAAGTCTACTTTGTAACCAAACTATTCAAATTGAAACTTGTGTGATGACTAAGCAACCAGTTTTCCTTGACAGATTCTCAGTTTTATATATTCTGACCCGATCTTCACACACAACTAATAAAGTTTGTTCTGTTAATGGTTTGACAAAATGTAAATGCTGTATTCCTGTTAGCCTAATATAGTTTGCGGAGTAGTGGAAAGGGGAGAAAGAAGGAAGGAGGAAAGAAGGGTTGGAAATAGAGGAGGGGGTGGTAGGGATAGAAAGAGAAAAGGGTGGAAAAAAGAAGACTGAAAGATATAGGGAATAAAAAGATTGAAAAATTTGGATAGGAAGCATATGATCCAATAAGTGGTTACTAAATTCCCTTAAGTGGGTTTGGAGTTTAAGAAGATTTGTCCACCTATAATAAGTCTTTTAAAGTTGGCATCTGTCAAAAGGGATAAGATAGTCAATTCTGAAAATTTTGCATCCCCAAATACATAAGTTCTAAATCTTCTGGGTAAACAATATGCCTCCAAGTAAAGCATAAAATAAGTAGACTCAAATAATGTTAAGGGAGGGGTAGTGTTTGCATGTGAATTGTGTATCAAGAATACATCTACTACTAATATTTTCTTAAAAAAATTAAGCCTACTTACAGAGCCCAAAAATATATTGAAGAAAAGTGTCTGGATGTCCCTGGTTGAATTCACATAAAGGAGGCAGGCATATTTCCATATAACAACTCAATGGAATAGTTATAGCCACTTCAATAATATAACACAATAAAATTTATTTTTATATTGGATCATAAAATTAGTATACCAGAAGTGGCCAACAGTTTATCAGTTCTCAAAATGGCAAGTGTAGGATGCAACTGAGAAAGGTGTAAAATCTGTCAAATGTGTCTAATTATCCCAAACTGTGCGCCCAAGGGAAATAGTCTCCTAACACTTTCTGTTGATCAGTTTATGTTATAAAACATATGGGTTGATGACTCTTACAACATAGTTTTGCTTCAGTGGATAATGTAACTACAGATCTCTTTTATTGTCCCATAAATAACTCTGTCTTCCCTTGAAATAGTATTGCATTCATCATATGTCTTCCTCAAATTATTTTCTCGTGTCATTATTTCACATATTAATTGAACATCACTAAGCCCAACGTAGAATAGATGAATTTTGGAAAAGAACTGGTAAAAATGACTTAGGCTTCAGAGCATGGAAGTTGATTGAAAATAACTGGGACCGAATTTAAATTTCAAACCCCCTGTCAGCACCAGCCCCATATTTGACCCAATTAGTTGGTTTTGGAAGAATAGGAGAGGTTGAGAAGCCATTTACTCCTTTTTCGTCAGCATCTAAGAGTGTGTGTGTGTGTGTGTGTGTGTGTGTAAGGAGGAGAACAGCTCTGAAACAGTAACGTTAATACTAAAGAATGAAAGTCAAGGTAATTAGATTTGAACCCAGATTCCATCACTTACCAGCTGTATGATCTTAGGTTATTAATCCTTTAAGTCCATTTTCTTAGTAAAATATCAATAATAGCAGCTCCCTCATAAGAATTGTCAAGGTTCAGTGAGAAAGAACCTGAAAAGCCCTCATGTGGCCCATGGCACATAGTAAGCACTTAGTAAAGATGAACTGATAATACTGACCATAGCTATTCTTTATGTAACTTGTTTCTGTAGGCAGAAATAGGGATTTCCTTTTGTAATGTCTCCTATAGAAAGATATCCTCGCAAATAAATCATTGAGAGAGGTAAAGGGAATATTTGGCTCAGGAAGCTCTTGCATAAAAGGTAGTTAGAAGAAAAATGCATAGCCCAGATGCTCTCACAATGATCCTGAAGGCAGGAAGAGAAATCAGCTTGCTTATGATATTCCTGTCATGTGCTAGTGCTGCACCTGTAATGAGTGTTGGGTTTGGGATAGTAAATGTTGAGAGGGAGAGAAAACCATCCTTTTTTTTTTTATTGAGACATAATCTACATATGGTTTTGTCTTAGTTTTGACTGTAGGACATAATGATTTGATATATGTGTATGTTGCAAGATGATGGCCGCACTAAGCTTAGTTACCATTCAGTATCAAAAGGACAGTGGACAAAAGGTCAGAAAACAGGGTAGAGAGAAGCCAGTACAAGTGAGGATAAATGACATTTAAGCTTTGTCTTCATATTTGATTCCTGACCCATTCTGACCATGATTTCTGAGCAACACAATCAGCTAGATGCCATGGAACCCTCAGAGAATCTGGTACTTCTGGCTTGTGACAAGTGTTATGTGTGCTGACAGAGGTATAAAAAGCGAAAAATGGAGGTAAGTTTAACTGGTGGCACAGATTAATGCCTCAACAGTGCTCTTAATTTCTGCCATTGTTTCCAAGGGCTGCCACATTGGAAACACAACAGCAGTTTTCTTACACATTTACCTGAAAGGCTTGTGTCTGACATCATTTCAGAGTAGAGGTTGGGGGTTATAAACATAATGTGTTGTTTTGCTGACATATGCAAATATTTGGAAAGTCTTCCAATTTTAAAAGAGAAAAAAAAATACAACATAAATTGTAGTCAAAGAAAAAAAACAAACTGTTGTTTGGTTTTCCATCTTCCCTGGGGAGCAGCTGCTGATTTCACTCTAATTTTAGCCGCTATTGCTTTGAGCTAAACTTTCCATTTTTATTAAAAAAAAAAAAAAACTTTGAGTCTAGAGGATTACAAGCTCCTGTGCTTTTGATTTTTAATAAAAAGCAAGCATTTACCTCTGAACAGTAGCAGCAAGAAAGGGAATTAAACCTGAGGCTAGTGAGCTGACCTTTAGAGGGGTACCGATCCAGAGGGAGATGAGAAATTTAACACACATCCATTTTCTGTGCATGTACACACTCTCCAGCTAATATTCGTCTTTTTATATTTATTTAAATGGGAGAAATCATTTGATTTTTAAAAAATCTTTGTTCACTAATGTTTGTGTTTCATGAATTGGCTAAGTGGATGCAAATCCTTCCAAGTGCTATGCCTGCTGGTATGGTTGGATTTTCATATATAATAGGAAATGAATGGTGATCGTGTTGGCAAGATCTAGAATAGGAGAAATCACGTATCCATCTCTGTACAAGACTCTACTGAATGGAGAATTTGGGGTGATGCATGACATAGTGAAACTAATCGCTCCAACACGGCTGACAAAATACTACTTGCAACTGGGAATATGTATACTCAAATTGCAGGGAAATCTCATATCTCATTCTTTAATCTGTTCACTTTTTTTATAGAAAAAAGGAAGCATAGTAAATCTAGTCTAATTTGCATATGACTTTTCTGTAAAACAAGTGTATTCTTGTGACATTAAATGAATACCACTCTTTAAAGAAAAATGGGCTATGATCCATGAATTCAGTTTACAAGTTACTGTTTGCATTATTCTTCAGTCCTCCCCCACCACCAATTTTATGCAGCACTATTTTGTCTCGGCAAAGGAACTCACCTCTAACTAGCTTAGGACATAAAATGTTGAACCTCAAACTTGGCCTTCTACTTCTTTTGCTTTCCCCAGTCTCCATTTCTCCTATGTCTTGTGGAAAGAGCCTCAGCCTGGTAGAGTAAAAATTAGGAATTTGGATTTCTATTCAAAATCATTCAGAGCTTTAATTCTCTCTGTCAAATAGATCACTACTCTTATAGCATGTAGCTATCTTTATCATCCCCAAATGCTTCACTTTCAGAGAAAATATTTGAAGAAGTACTTGTTAGAGTATCCAAACATAATATATTGCACTTAGTTTGTGTGTGTGTGTGTGTGTGTGTGTGTGTGTGTGTGAATTTTGCTTCATGTGGATTTTGGCATTAATTAGATGTGTACATTGAATGCTAAGTGCATTATGTTTAATTACTTTTTTTGTTTAACTTTTCTTACAATTTTAAGTTAGCTAAAATTATACCAAGGGATAATAGAAAACTTTCTTGGAGCTAATTAGACAGCAAAGGATCATTTATAAAGGTCAGGCTGGCAGTTGGCTTGGGAGAGTCAGGGTGCTCACTGGGTAGAGAATAGCAGTAGGGAGACAGTCTTCATAGAGTTAGAGAACCTCACACTGTTAGACCCTCAGAGATGGTCATGCCGAATCCCTTCCTTCTCCTGGGATAGAGATTAATCAGAAACAGGGTTCTACATCTGCCTGTGACTTGCTATAAATCCTTTAGATGAATAATTTAATTTCTCAATGTCTAGTTCATACAATCTATTATTCAAACCCCAGGTTTTGATTAGTGCCATGTACGTTGTCCAAGATACTCAAAGCATTTGATGCAAGTTTGCTGCCGCAAGCAGTAAGTGTGACTGTTTTATTACTGAGTTTACGGAAGACACTTGGATTAACAGTTTAAATGAAGAGACTTGTGGCTTCTTAAAATAAATGGATTTTTGATCGAGTTGCTTATTGCAAACCTCTTTTCCTGCCACTAATTAAAAACAAAAATCATAGGCTTTAT
Source organism: Prionailurus viverrinus (assembly GCF_022837055.1). Classification (NCBI taxonomy): domain Eukaryota; kingdom Metazoa; phylum Chordata; class Mammalia; order Carnivora; family Felidae; genus Prionailurus; species Prionailurus viverrinus. The sequence goes on from NC_062569.1 coordinate 97,052,063, forward strand.
CTTCTGGCTTCATTTTCTCCTTTAGAGTCATGCAGACTAGATGGGCTCTTTTCATTGCAAGAACAGTACTCATAAAAATCACTCAAACATCCCTCCAGCTAAATTGAGTGTCCCTCTTCTCTACTTTCATTCTCTTTCACTTCATTTTGATATTAATTCTTATTAACTCATACCACCTCATTTTTGAAGAGCACCTATTTTATTTCCCTTCCTATACTGCCCTATCCTATTTTCACCCAAATTTCTCTTCCTACGTTCATTCATTCGACAGCTGTTTATGGTCATTTACCAGGGATTTTGCTGGGCATGGAGGGTATGTGATGAATAATAAAACCTAAAACAACCTAAGAAATATAACAAGGGGAAAATTTAGTAGAGACTATAAGATTGTGTGATACAGTGTGAAATCCTTCTCACAAGTAATTCTCAGTGATCAGTGGTTTTAATCCAGCATCCTACTGCTTCACTGGGACATATGATGGCTCCATATTGCTTGAATTATCACATCTCAACTCTTTCAACTATGGCCAATGTCTTCTATCAACTATAATTTTTTCATCTGTTAGTCCTTTTCTTTCACAAGGTCTCTCCACAGGAACTATAGTTGCTGTCATCTCTATAACGTTGTTGAAGTTTATCTATCCCAGATATTACACGTGATCTCATCTAACTGCTCAAACAGTAATTTCTTTTCTAACCCCCTTCTCTATGAACACTTGGATTCTTATTTGAATACACTGACTTCCCCCCTCAGAACACCATTAGTTTCTGAACATGTCTTTGATATTCCAAAATTTAGCTATTTATCATATATGACAGACCCATCAAGGAGATGATTTCTGGACTCATCATTTCATCATTTCCTAATTGAGTGATGGTTCCATGCTTCTATTTTCTTCTCTGTAAAAATGGACATAATAATAGTTCCCATCCCTAGAGTTCTGGAGAAGTTCAAATGAGGAAATATGTAGGTAGGTAGATAGATGATAGGAGATAGAGATATTACTTCATCACTTAGAACAGTTCTTGAAACAGTAAACATTCAGCAAAACGTCAGATGCTATTATTATTTTGTATTTACATTTTTAAATATTTTCTGGGTATATGCCTTATATCTGTAAGCATTACATCTTTAAAGGTAGAGTTACTATATTTTATTTCTCCTGTACCCAATGAAGAGCTGCCTATAGTGCTTGTCATGTAACAGATACTAAAATGATTGATTGTGGTATTTTTCCCCCTTTGGCTCAGTCTCTGCCTCCAACACAGATTCATAGATTTCCCTTCTCTAATTTTTAAAAAATGTATGCCATATGCTATGGATCTCAGTTTACGAGGATTTCTAAAACTAGTATAGGACTAGAAAAAGAAAGTGTAGATGGGACTGGGACCCTTTTTCATCAGGGAAATTTTTGATTCCTTAAAATTGCTTCAGGAAGGAGTAAGCATCTGAGTGAATCCTGGAGACTTGGTAAATAGAATCTGAGACATAGGGATTAGAATATGGGTAAAATCAACCGAGATGGAGGGCCTGGAATGAGCAAGGTCTGGAGGTCTGGAAAACATGGAGAAGACATGTTTAGAGAAATTGCAAATCATTCAGTTTAGTGGGTAAAGCACAGTACCGGAGGAAAAAAAATAGAACATTGGGGTGAAATACTGAATTTTAGAGTCTGTCTAAAAGTGTTCAAGTGTACTTTTTAAGCTCAAATGATATTTTTTTTATCTGATCTATGTATTTTAAATATCATCACTTAGTAAATTAAACAAAAAACTAGAAATTGGCTTTGCTTTTTCTTTTCTGAGAACTGTGATAGTCTTTTTTTTTTTTTTAAGGGAAAATGATTCATTCTTAGGCCTCATATGTGGCATATTTGAATAAGAGGAGTCAGTTTTATATAAATGTTGACAGCTCTAAAAACAGCAGCACTAATGGTCAGGCTAAGCTTTCCATTCAGCAACCCCAGAGGGCTTCCAGAAGCAGGCAGGGGAGTTCTGAGTAAAAAAATGGCCCCTGGAACTACCTTATCTGTCTTTACCAGTTAAACCCATAACTATTTTCTGACACAGCCAGTTTCCATAGATACCATTGTGAGTTTTGTTTTCCTTTTATTAACGTGGACTCATTTCACATTTTATAGGATGGGAAGTGCTAGGTAGGGATTCTCTTCTGAGCTCCCACTGAATTTCCTTTTTAACTTTATTTTAGTATCTGGCATGTTGTGTTGTAATTTATCTGTTTACGTGCCTGTCTTACCCACTAGCCTGTGAGCTCTATCAGAGTTTCTTGAAATCTTTGCCATGTTTCAGGTATTGTACTTAAGGGCTTTACATGGATAACTTATTCACCTTCATAACGATTCTATAAGTGGGATATTATTGTTAATCTCATTTTACAAATAGAGAACTGATGTATATAGAGAGTAAGATTATCCAGCTTGCATAATTAGTAGATGTTAGGGGTAAGATTTGAACTCAATCTAATTCCAGAGCCTGGCTCTTAAATATCACACCATGTAGAAATGAATATCTGTCAGTTGAATGTGTGAATAAATGGAACAAATGTTGTTATGCACATTTTTGTAGAAAGAACTTCCCATACGTCCCTATCCTATTTTCTACCAACTTTCTTAGGAAACTAGGAAACCTAATCTCTAGTCTACTTCAAACTTGCTGGGTGACCTCCGGTGATTATCTTAACTTCTTTACAGGGTTATTGTGAGAATTAAGTTATATGACGTGTGAAGGTGTTTAGCACAAAGCCTGGTACATTCTAAGTTTTTATAAATGCTAGTTTTTCTTTCTTTCTTACCCTTCTTTGCCCTGAGAGGCCTGTGAACCAACCTTGGCTTTTATAAAGCACTTGACATCCTGTTTCAGTCTATGCCCAACCCCCATGGGCCAGAAGGTCCTTGCCCTCACTTGATGGAGGGAGAACATGGGCAGCACCAGATGATTATTGAGAGAGCAGAACTCACTGAGGTTATTGCAGCTTCCACTTCAATGACCGATGATGGCAAGGGGCCACAACATCAATGCAGGCCCTATGTGTCCATGCTGGGTGCAGTCCCCTCAAGTCACTGTGAATCACTAATGTGAGTTACACATGTAATTATCCAGACATCAGGCTAAAATATCTCCACAGATAGCAAAGTTTTATCAGCAGAAGGGCATATTTTGTTTCATGTGACTCCAGCACAGCACTGCCAAATGTTATAAAGCTGTGGTGATTAATTGAAGGACAAGTTAGAAAGTCATGGAATAATATGTTGTCCCCATGGCCAGGCCTCCATGGGTTAAGTAAAGTGGAAGTTAAGGAATACACCTGAGCCTGTCAGAAAAAGAGATACCCCAAAAATCATTTTTTAGCTATGGGGTCCTTCCTAGGATATGCTTTTCTTCCAAAGAGTTCAGGGTCTGTATTTTTGTTACTGAGTCCTTACTATTGACTAAAACTGTCACTATAAAATAAGGTAAGAAATCACATTTTAGATAAAATTTTGTTGGGGAGCAATGGCAAGAGTGAAATGCACATATTCTGTCACATGCCTACAGAGCAAAAGAAACACATATATACATGTTTGCAAAGACACTTTTAAAAAATCATCTGAATAAAAATGTTATTATTCTCTTATTGTCCCATTGGTTTTACTTCCTGTATCCTCCCAGTTGTTCTCAAGATCCTAACAGGAATCCTCTAGCTGCTAAGTCCTGGGTGATGTTTGGCACCTAAGAACTGCTTGTGAGAATTGTACATAGGTTCAAAGGCATAGAAAGTGGAAAAAAAAAAAAAGAAAAGAAGGAAAAAGAAAAATGAAATGGATCATGAAAAAACATAGGAGGAAAAGGGGAGACAGCAAATAACTCAGAATGGAAAAGAGGGAAGGAGAATGAGGTGAGCGTGGTCAGGAGGGGGATGTGCTGCTGGCAGTCATCTTTGGTGTTACATAGTAACTGACTCTGTCAAGGATTCCTATGGTTAATCTTAGAATATTAATGCTCAGGTTTTATGTCATATTCTCTAAAGAGGTCAAAGAGAAGTCCAGAGACCATCAGGGTGGCTGAGCCAATATTTTTAGGGAGGACTTTTACCTGACCTACTCCCTTCATTGCCATCTGTACCCAATACCCATATAAGTACATTGTTCATGATCTGACACAATGTTTTATTTTTGTTTTAATTTTTGCCTTTTGGGGGAAGCTGCTGAGAAGAGAGAAATGGAAATGTGTAGGGTCATCTTGAGTGATGTAACAAAAGGGTTTAGATACACAGATCTAGACCACCTTTTACCTGCTGACGGATGAAGATGCAACCTAATCAAAGTTACGATTTGTTGATAGACTGCACCTGTTGTTTCCCTTTCCTGCATGGCCACTCTTTGAGATGAAGATAACATGACTTGAGCCCATTTACTCCTCATACAGGTATTAGGTGATGCTCAGAGCTTTATTTCTTCTGGATGAAATAGATTGTTTTAGTTTGTTGCTCAGTTAAATCAAAAGGTATTTATTGGGGTGTCTGGATGGCTCAATCAGTTAAGTCTCCCACTCTTGGTCTAGGCTCAGGTCATGATCTCATGGTTTGGTGAATTCTAGCCCTGTGTCAGACTCTGTACTAGCAGCACAGAGCCTACTTGGGATTGTCTCTCTCCCGGTGTCTCTGCCCCACCCCCACTCACACTGTCTCTCTTTCAAAATAAACTTATTTTTTTAAAGGTATTTATTGAGCACGCGTTACTAATATGACCACTACAACTGTGGTTGATACCACTATCTCTACCACTATAGCCACTAGTTACAATGTATTTAAAAAAAACAAGATATTATTATGGTTTACCTGCTTGACACATCACCTTATTTATATTTTACAACCTTTGATGTATAGACAATTAACATGAGACACCAGAGCACACATAAGTTGTGTAAATTGCTCAAATCATGTAGTTAGTAGTGGCAGGGCCAGAATTCAAAGTGAGATGTGTCTGGCTCTAAACTGAGAAATAGGAGTGGGCCCATACAAAAAAATAGTAATACAAATAAGTAAAGAAAACAAAACAAAAATAAATAAAGCCCTATCCTCTAATTTAAAATTTACAGGATGCAAAGATGGATATATCAATAACTATAATTCATTGCAAATGCTGTTGAATGTTTTCAACAGTGATTCTGAAATCATCCATCAGGATCGCTTGGGGGTAATTTATTAAAAATGTAGATTCCAGACTGCAACCAAAAAACCTTGGATTGGGACTAAGGAATGTATAATTTAAAAAGAAAAACATGTGAAAATCTCCACTGACTCCCAAACCCAGCCACCTTTGAAAAGTGCCATTAATCCTTAATAGTGAGGGCAATATATTACCCCTTCTAATATGAGGGGATAAAGGGTAAAATAGATCCAACAAGAGGTGAGATTGTGGAAGCCTCTTTGAGGTTGTTTAGTCAACTTTATAATTTCCAGGTTATCTAAGTCTTAGAAACCACATTATGATTTTTGGAAAATAGTTGTCAGTAGCTTTAGACCAGCATCTACCAATTCTGTAAATGATTATCCTTAACCCTTGCTGGCTTGAATAGATCTTATGTTTTAAGGTACACTTAAATTGTTGCACATCACTACCCTAATTTGATTTTCTAACCTTCCAGTTTACTTATTCTAGTAATCTAGTTACCATACATGAAAACAAAAGGATTTATCATCATCATAGTCATTGTCATCGTCATCTTCTTCATCATCATCATCAAGTTAGAACTGTCAACATTTTTGCTTATACATTATTTATATGTTCTTGATCAAGGCCCCTCACCTCTGTAGGCCTAGATTTCCATCTTTGTAATGAGGAAGTTGAACTAAATAAAGTTGTGAAAATACATGAAATTAAGATCTTGGGCCATTGTCCGTCAGTACTTTATTATCTCAAGACATTCTTCTTTCCAATTGGGAAACTTCATAATTCAATAAATACAGAATAACTGTTTCAAAGGCTAGCTCTGGAATAAGTAGGAATCATGCTGGGCAGATTTAAGATTTGTGTCTGAAAAGCTATATATACAGAAAGCCTAGAGGATCGAAATAGTCCAGAACATTTCAAGACTGGACAGCTGATGAGTGGGTAAAGGTTGCCTGTGCCTCACTCTGTCACCTTGTCATTTTAATGAATATCAGAATCACCCACACACCAAATTGAGAAGCCAAGGACCTCATCTTAGCTGAGAATAAGCCCCTCCCAGAACCTGGTTTAGTTCGGTGATACAGTGTTTGTAGCTAAAAGTTCCACTCCCGCTAGTCGCTGTGAGGACTTGTATTGCAGGATTTCTGCGACCTCTCTTGTCCTTGATTATAATATAGGCGAAAAACTGCCTTGAAAAGATAAAGATATTTTACATGATTTACAGTCTGACCTTAAGATGCTCTTGACGGTATGTCTGAAGAAAAAAGAAGGAACGGCTGTTCCCAGACAGGTTGAGTTCTTTCCTTATCAGAAGGGTTAAAATAAATATTCTTTCCCTTCTGTGCCTTCCCAGTATTTCTCTGGCTGATAAAAGGGGAGATCTGTGTGTTGGACTGAGAGTTATGGGGAAGCAAATCTAAAGAGATGGGACGAGCTTTTCTGATTGCCAGTGCATGTGAAGTGTGAGTTTGCAGCAAAAGAAACCGAAGTACTTGTCAATCAGAAAGGGCATTGCCCAGGAAAAGGAGAGTCACTGAAGCAAGGGCAGTAGTGTCCACCAATGCAATAGCCAAGGAAAGTCTTGACTGGCAGACTATTCTAGCAACAAGGCCAGTTTGTTTTGTTGGCCAGATTATCATAACTACATGCCATGAAACATTTGACTTATCTAGTCATTCTCCTTTTTCTGATTCTGTGCCCTCTAAACCAACCTCTGATTATTATGTTTTTCCAATGAGGAAAGACACCATGCTGAATTCTGTGGAAATTTTATTTCATGTTATAAAATAATAAACTGCCATTCTTTTTTAAGTGTTTAAGTGTTCATTTGGCTAGTGAACAGCACTCATACTAAATCCAGTGACTGGTTAAAACTGCACTGTTTAATACAGTAAGTAGCCACTAGCCAAATATAACTATTTAAATTTAAATTAATTAAAATTAAATTACATAAAAAATTAAGCTCCTTAGTCATACAAACTACATTTCAAGTACTCAAAGTCACATATGGATTGTGGCTACTATACTGAATAGTACAGATTATCAAACATTTCCATTATCACAGGAAGTTCTATTATGCAGTTCTGTATTAGAAAGGCATTCTTGGGGTGCCTGGGTGGTTCAGTTGGTTGAGTGACCGACTCTTGATTTTGACTCAGGTCGTGATCTCACAATTCACGAGTTCGAGCCCCAGGCCTTGTGCTATGCATGGAACCTGATTGCAATTCTCTCTCTCCTCTGTCTCTGCCCCTGCCCATGCTCATGTAGAGCTCTTTCTCTCAAAATAAATAAATACACTTAAAAAAATAGGTAGAAAGGCATTCTCAGTTCCTTTGCCAGATCCTATTTGGTAATAGGCATTAACACATGCAGACCTAGTTGTGCCTCAGTTTGCCTTTGAATCAGAAGGAGGCTGCTGTCTGCCAAATAGGAATTATGTGGGCATATTTAATGTAATTTCTAATTGATTCTTTATAAATAGAACAAAGAAAAGTGTTTGTATATTTAAATATTAATGTGAATAACATTCTTCTCTTTCACTGTGTTCCATAGAAACTCTAACAGTTTTAAACTTCTCCATTTTCCAACAACTTCTCTGTAAAATGAGGCAGCGGGAAATACTGATTGTTCTTAATAATGTCAAAGAGTTATAAGTTACTGTAAATTTGTAAAATGTCTGATACTAAATGTGAACTTCTGAATGAGCAAAGGTTTACCAGCAAAAAACAAACAAACAAACAAAAAAAACAATGATGATTCTTTATAATTGTAGGCTGCCCTCCCCCAATCTCTCACATACATTCCTTAACTGACACTTAAAATAACCCTATGAAGTAGATAGGAGGCAGGGTGTGTATTTTCATCCCTATTTTACATGTTTAAAGAAGTTAAGTTACTTGCTCAAGGTCATATGGTTTCAGTGTCAGCAGTAGAACTTTTAACTCCCAAGTTCATTTTTGATTCTGTTTTACCACCCTGTTCAGTTATCAGAACAAGTATTATATTTTAGGAAGGGCAACAATAGAAAGAGAATAGAAATGTTGAGGATTTGGAGTCATGAAATATGGACTGAAAATATTCCACATTCTTCCGCTGGGCCAAAGAATTACACACCCCTGAGCCTCTGGGAGTCACAGGAAAAGAAACTGTTTTTCATCTTTACTTTCTACCTGCTTCCCTCATGGAACTTGGCTTGTGTTCATTTCATTCGTTAATCCAACGTGGAGGAGCACTTTTCCTATGCCAGGCATTTGCTAAACTGCAGGGAATACGAAGAGGAACAAGAGACATGCCTCTAATATTGAGAGGCCCACGTTCTGAAGAGGAAATGGATACATTTTGATTACCATCTTGTAGCATAGATGCTAGTACAAAGGAAGTGGTGATTAATTCTGTCTAGAGGTAGGTGGTCATGAGATGAAAACTCCATACTCCTTTCAGGGGATGTGTGAGCTGAACCTCAGAGGGAAAGTGGGAGCTAATAGGTAAAATTTAAAAGGGACAGCATTTCTAAGAAGAATAAGTGCCATGAGCAAGATTAGGTTGATGTAGAACAAAGAAAAACAGTATTTTGTATTTGTTCCTACATTTTGTTTCTGGCATTTTGTAAATACATTAAACATCCTCTTCATCCTCATACCAAACTATGAGATAGGTACTGCTATTATCTGCATTTTACAGATAAAGAAACTGAGGCTCAGGAAGGTGAAGTAATTTAATCTACGTCAAATGTCTACTAACTGATACAATCAGGAATCACATGTACTCATCCAGATTCCAGTAATTGTGCTCCTAAGCACATAGTGGTGATAATATTGTTTAGTCAGTTTTATAACATGATTTTTTCTTCCCTTTTATGGCATATCATAAGCTGTTTCCCAAGTCATTAGAATTCTTTATAAATGCTATTTTAATAGTATAAGAACCCATCTTACTGATGTATTATCATTTGTTTAACTAGTCCTTTATTGTTGGACATTAAGATGTCTTTTTTTTTTTTTTACCATTTGGAATAACAGTGTATGACTTTTTTTGTGATTCAGGATTTTCTTCACAGACTTAACCTAAAGGAGCAAGCCCTAGGGGTTTCCCTGGTACTAATGTCATACTAAATGTGCTTTTTTTGGGGTTATTCTCTTCGGGAATTATCGCCGGAGTATTGAACAACCAAAGCTGTTACTTCTTTTTTTTATATATAAATTTTTTTAATATTTATTTATTTTTGATAGAGAGAGACAGAGCATGAGTGGGGGAGGGGCAGAGAGAGAGAGGGAGACACAGAATCCGAAGCTGTCAGCACAGAGCCTGACGCGGGGCTCATACTTACAGACTGTGAGATCATGACCTGAGCCAAAGTCAGACACTGAGCCACCCAGGAGACCCCAAGCTGCTACTTCTAAAGACCTGGATATTTCCAGACCTCTACTACCTAGTTAGGATATTCTGAATGATTACAAATTGGTTTTAACATTAACCTAAGAAATATATAATTAAGAAAGGAAATCAGTTATTACAAGCCCAGATAGAGGTGATTTTTGGATTATCTGCTCTTCTGAATTACTTATTTATTACATTGCTGTGTCCATTTAAGTGAGCACTGGCAGTTTTTGATTGCTTTGCCCTAAGTCACATTTGGCAGAGAGAAATGTGAAGGTTTAGGTTAAGATGTGAGATTTTTTTTCCCTTAATGAATGCAATTAAAATTACTAAACTCCACTTGACCCATACTGATTGTGTATCTCTTTTCTTGCTTGGCAATGGCGTCCATTTTAAGAGAGAAACCTAGAAATTCTGAGCGAAGAACACACACCCTTCATTTCCAAGAGGTTCGTTTCCCACTCCTGCTTTAGATTGACAATGAGTTGTAGTTCAAAGGCTGCCCTGCAGGGAAGCTCATATACCCTATAATTTAGAGGGCCTTCAACGCCTCATGGGAAACTTGGTAAAACATTCTATTTAGAGACATGCCTGCTGATATGACACATATTTTTATAGTTATACCTCTTTATTGCTGAGATATAAAACCTGTTTTCACTCAAAATGTGCCTGCTTTCAGAAAATAGAATAAGAGACATGCAGAAAACAATGATTCTATTATCGTGTATTATTACTTTTGTTTTATAGTTCTTTTCTGCAACTCATCTCTTTGCCCTGTAGCTATGGAATCCGGACAGGAGAATCTTCTACACATTTCTCCACTAAGCCCAGGGATGAATCCCACATTATAGACTAGTATGACCTGCTTTGAAAGACACTTCTTTAGCTTTTACTAACTTTTGACCAGTCAGGCCCTCTGAGTACAACTACAGCAGAATCATTCATTTTTCATTCCTTCATTCCCACTAAAAATCCATGTATACAATCAACATTTCAGAAACCCTAGATTTGGGGTAAGAATTATTCTGCATATTGCCAAGAATATACACATAAATAGAAGATTCTGACCCTTCCCTTTCCATCTCTCTCAGCAAATGATCATACCGTTTAGATTTTTGTATAGGAGAACATTCTTCACTTCCTGGCTTTAAACCTAAGAATGTGATAACACCTTCATCCATCCCTTCAGCCACCCACCTCTTGTTACAGTGGAGTGGGGGAGGGGGAAGGAGTGGTACGCTGCCTTCTATCTAAGGAGAATTCCTTCACTACATCCCTCCCCCCTTTTCAAACTCCTTTGGGGTTAAGGATGGTAACTATATAGATCATTGTTTTATAAGGTCTAGCACAGTTCTGGGTATATGATATTCTTTTAATACATATTCATTGAATGAATGAATGAATGAATTTTACTGTAAAAGCCTAATAGCCTAATATGGGAGTTTAGACATGTGCTGGGTACAAAATAAAAACTAAAAATATTGAGTCAATAAAAATAAATATATGATTAAAAACACTTGAAGAAATATGTTCAAAATGAGAGACAGAGGGAAAATATTCTTCAGAAGTTCAGATTTCCTCAAGCTGGGAGATGAGAGTAGTTTTTTATTTGAGGTCACACTTCAAACTATTCTAGCTTTGGTTTCTCACAGAAAGCCATTTTCTTCTATTATATTCACTAGGTTAGATAATTTCATTTTTCAGTATCCTATTGCAAAATGAGTCTTAGGAGGACATTCTGAAAATGCACACAGAACTATGATGAATATAAATAATTATTTTAGTGAAATTAAGGAACATTTTATCCCTGGGTTTTGATGTTTGTACTTTCATAACAATATTATATACTTCTTTACCATCCCCTTTTTTTTTCTTTTGAGCTAGCCCATATATTATTTTAACCTGAAGAAAATAAAGTAGAAGGAATTAGAAATGAAACGAGAGGTGCAAGATTGTGCTTGAGTCAGATTCTTTTATTAAGTTTTTAATTTTAATTCCAGTATAGCTAACACAGTGTTATATTAGTTTCAGGTGTACTATATAGCACCTCGACAATTCTGTACATTCATTAGTCACTGCTCATCATGATAAGTGTGCTCTTTACTCCCCTTCACTTCAACCATTGCCCCCTCTGGTAACCACATCCCCTCTGATAACCACCAGTAAGTATGGTCTCTATAGTTGAGTCTGTTTCTTGATTTCTCTCTATCTCTCTGTGTCTTTTACCCTTCGATCATTTGTTTTGTTTCTTAAATTCCACATATGAATGAAACCGTATGGTATTTGTCTTTCTCTGACAGGTGTATTTTGCTTAGCATTATACTTTCTAGCTTCACCCATGTTGTTGAAAATAAGATTTTTTATTTTTGAATAACATTATACAAACACACACATACACACACACACATACATACATCTACATACAAACGACATTTTCTTTATCCATTCGTCTGTGGATGGACACTTGGGCTGCTTCCATAATTTGGCTATTGTAAACAATGCTACCATAAACATAGGGGTGCACATATGTCTTTGAATTAGTGTTTTTGTATTTTGGGGGTAAATACCAAGTAGTGCAATTACTAGATCATAGGGTAGTTCTGTTTTTGATTTTAGAGGAACCTCCATACTGTTTTCCACAGTGGTCGTATCATTTTGCATTCCCACCAACAGTGCACGAGGGTTCCCTTTTCTTCATATCCTTACCAACACCTGCTGTTTGTTGTGTTGTTGATTTTAGCCATTCTGACAGGTGTAAGGCAGTATCTCATTGTAGTTTTGATTTGTATTTCCCTGATGATGTTGAGCATCTTTTCATGTGTATGTTTGCCATCTAGATATCTTCTTTGGAAAAATGTCTGTTCATATCTTCTGCCTATTTTTTTTTTCATGTTTATTTATTTTGAGAGAGAATAAGAGCAAGGAGAGCACATGTGAGAGTGGGGGTGGGGCAGAGAGAAGGAGAGAGAAAATTCCAAGCAGGCTCTTTGATGTTAGGGCAAAGACCAATGTGGGGCTCAATTCCACGAACCATGAGATTATAACCTGACTCCAAATCAAGAGTCAGATGCTTGACCGCTGATCCATCCAGGTGCCTCCGTCCTTTTTTAATTGGATTTTTTAGATTTGGGATGTTGGGTTGTATCAGTTCTTTGTGTATTTTGGATACTAACCCTTTATCAGATGTGTCATTTGCAAATATATTCCCCTATTCAATAGGTTGATTGTTGGTTTTGTTGATTGTTTCCTTTGCTGTACAGAAGCTTTTCATTTTGATGTAGTCCTAATAGTTTAATTTTGCTTTTATTTCCCTTGCCTTGAGGCATATCTAGAAAAATGTTGCTGTGGCCCATGTTAGAGAAATCACTGCTGTGCTCTTTTATAGGATTTTTATGGTTTCGGGTCTTACATTTAGATCTTTAATCCACTTTGAGTTTATTTTTGTGTATAATGTATGAAAGTGGTCTAATTCATTCTTTTGCATGTAGCTGTTCAATTTTCCCAACACTTTTTATTGAAGAGACTGTGTTTTTCACATTGTATATTCTTTCCTCCTTTGTAGAAAATTAATTGACCATATAACTTTGGGTTTATTTCTGGGGTTTCCTGTTCTGTTCCATTAATCTATATATGCTGTTTTGATTACTACAGTTTTATGATGTAACTTTAAGTCTGAAATTTTGTTACTTCCAGCTTTGTTTTTCTTTTTAAAGATATTTGGCTATTTTGGGTCTTTTGTGATTCCATACAAATTGTAGGATTGTTTATTCTAGTTATGTGAAAAATGCTGTTGGTATTTTGACAGGGATAGCACTACATCTATAGATTGCACTGGATAGTAGGGACATTTTAGTAATAGTTGTTCTTTTAAGCCATGAACATGGGATGTCTTTCTATTTCTTTGCATCATATTCAATTTCTTTCATCAGTGTTTTATAGTTTTCACACTATAGGTCTTTCACCTCTTTGGTTAAGTCCAATTCTTTTTAATTTAAGGGCATTTTGGCTCAGGCTTTGGGGTTTTCTAGTACTTCTTTTTTCAAGACAAAATGATTTGGCTGAGCATAGATCAATTAATACTGTAGTCCATCATGGCTTTCCTCTCCCTCTTACCTCTTTTCTTAACCCAAGAATTCTGTTTTCTTTTTTTGGGTTATTTCTGCAAAAGAGCTCATCCTAAAATGAAATCTTTCTGGTGTTACAAAAAAAACTTTAAACTATAATTGGGATATATTATGATTTTGAAGGAACTATAATGTGCTTATGTACAAAGCTGTATCACCATCTGTAAATCTTTAGCCTTTCCATAGAAATATGGAAAAACGTTTAAGTATGTGCTAAAGCAAAAGGATGCTGTCCTGTCCTTGATCTTTATTTAAAAGACAAAGTTGTTATACAAAATTAGCTTTAGATATCTGGTACCATCTTGAAATCTTAATAACAACTGAAGTTGAGCACTTTAACTTCTCTCCCTGATCTTCATCTTGGACTCTGTAACTTAGCTTGTGATTTTGTTCCTCTTCTCTATAAGAAGATCATTCAGAAGCACAAACAGTAACATACTTACATAACTTTCTGTTCATTCTACTTCAGCATCACATGCACATCCCCTTTAGGTATCATCAACACCATTACCTTACTGTAAGTCCTTATTAGCAATCACCAGGACTATTATAATAGGGTCCCTAATGGTCTTCATACCTGAGACTCATACCAAAATTCATTTTCCCTAACTGTTGCTACAGAACTCTTTCTAAAATCTACATCTGACCTTCTAATTCACCTGCTTAAAATTCTTTGTTTTGTCTTTATTTTAGATGATTACAAGCATGTCATACAGACCCATGCCTTTTTGCTCAGTTTCCTCTGCCATATCTCTGTCCCCTACTCCACATTCATCCTTCTTGCTTTGAACTTTAACAAATGTGTCTCATGTTTCCTCATGGACTGACTTTATGTTGTTTCACAGCATTGGCCCTGTAGTTTCTTTTGTCTGTAACAACTCCTTCATGTCTGAATGTACAACTGGCTTTCACCTAATAAGAGAAGCTTCACTGATTATGAATGTTCCTTTCAACCCCAGGCCCCATGCTATCACTTACCCTTTCCTCTGCCTATTCCTGTAACTTACCTGGTTTTATATGATAAGTATATTGGAATTAACTATTTGCATGTGCCTTCCTTCCAATTAACTCTTGACTTTCCAAGGGAAGGACATTCTCTTATTGGTCTTCAGGTTCTTGGGATGTGTCACATCGTGCTCAGTATATTTGTTGAAATGCTTAGAACATTTTACCAGATATGCAGAAGGAGCTGAGTTAGCACAGCCAATGAGAGAACATATGTATTATTAGCCATGCTCCATTTAGTAAGGTAAAAATTATTTATGACCTATTCATGACTGTTCTTTAGAGGTTTTATAATGCTTTGCCCCTCATCTCACTCCTTCATGGGTATTACCCCAGCCCTGTCATTTAAAACCCTTTTACCCACCTTCAGGTGATGCTCTCCCTTAGATTTGTTTGACTGTTCTAACACTTTCATCAGTTCACACTTGCTTTTCACAATGATATAAGAGATAGCAACCCAAATATCACACACCATGTAAAAGATTGCTCTGTGCATCCAGTTCTTAAATCTGTTGTGCTCTGGGTATGCTCGTGACAGTCTGCACATACAGATTATTTTTTCGCAGGGTTAGTGACTGTAACATTTTTGATTAACCTCTCTGTATATTTCACAAGCGCTTACTCTGGGCCATGTTCAGATCATAAAGATCCCCTGAATCACTGATATGTTGCTGAATATCTATTGACGTAGTTTTTGCCAGTGTGGAATAATTCAGTGTTTCTCAAATTTAAGGAGAGTCAACATAGCATATTTTCTAGTTTTATTTGTGTCCATCTCAGACATAATGGACATTGGATTGCTAATTAAGAAGAAGGAGAAGGAAAAGGAGAAGGAGGAGGAGGACAAGGAGAAGAAGAAAAGAAAGAAAAAAAATCTATTACAGATTACTTACATTATGCCTCCATACCAAAACTTGTGTATTCATAGACACACATTTAATTCTTCAATGCTTTTACTTTGAAATAAGCAGAATGATGCATATCTTTCATATATTTTCTAAGCTTTAATGACATATGGTAGTTTTCTCAAAGTCTTTATTTCTCCCAAATATCTTCTACAGGAGGTAAGACTTCTGTAGTTTGCTTAATTCAAATCAGAGACAACTTGACATTTCAGTTACTATTTACCCTCTTTCAAGATGAAGCTAGGCATTTGAAAGAGATTGAGAAGGCCTTTTAGTTCTTTCATTTTCCAATGTTCATGGGCACACGTTAATTTCAGATTTTGTGAAAAAAAAATAAAAACAAAAACAAACTCAGGATGTATGTAATTTAGAACTGTGAGCCACTTACAGCCAAATGTCAAAATAGTTTAAAATTTTAGATTCCCTGTCATAGAAAAATTGTATTAATTTGGTAGAATGACAAATATATATATGACAGACTTGTAAGATTATTTTTTGCAACTACTGTATTGTAATGGGAAAAAAGGTTACTTTGTTGGCTTAGAAAGATGAATGCTAGGGACTAGGTAATGGAAGGAGGAGCTAGTATAAATGAGCATACTTACAGAATGAGAGGGAATTATAGGGAAAACGTTTACTTATATGCAGTTTTGCCTAGGGCTACCATAGGCATGCATATCTGGAAAGGAATATTTTCTGAAATGTACCATGGTAAACAAAATGAGCACATCATGTAGAATGCTACTGACAATTACATAACACATTGACACTGTCTGTTGCATTATTGGGTCACAATTACCATTGCTTTTATTTTGGAACACATTCTTCCTTCTTGACAGAATGCCATGATCGCTACAGTAAATGAGTGTAGTCTAATATTTGGAGCCACTGAGTAGTGCTGTCTGCTGCAAAGAAGAGACCTAATCTAGAGAGTCTACTTCTCCTTACCAAGCAGAGTTGCTCAGGACGGTGGAAATGTTGATGAATTTTGTGTTCACACAGCTTCAATGAACCATTTTTCTTTAGGAGGTCTTTTCATTGGGGTGGAGGGAAGAACCACCAATTAGGATCAAAGTGCCAGTTCTATCTTGATGGTTTTGTGTCAAGGAAATACCTTGCTTGCTATCTGTCTTAATAATATCTAAAATCAGAATTTTTGACTTTCATTAATGTTTTTTTTTTTTCATTTACCATAATTGCCTTAAGTTCATGGTTCAGTAGGAATACTTTGTACTAAGAATATATGCTTGTGGAATGAGGCTCAGTCATATCTCCAGTGACTCATCTAATGAAATGCGTAAGTCTCAGGCCATTATTGGAAATACCTCAAATCCCTTCAGGGTGAACAATTTTCTCAAGAAACCATTTTGAGGAAGAGATATAGTCTTGGAAATCAGCAGTTTACCAAGAGAACATTAATCTTCCATCATCCTCCTTCAACTGCATCGATGGATTGTGTTCCTTATGGTCTCCCTTGTTGGTTCCATTTTTTTTGTTTGTTTGTTTTGACCTCAGGTCTAGGAGTTTGAGTTAATCTTTTCCTGAGTTCCCTGTCAATTGTCATCAAAATCAGTTTGTTTGTTATAAGGTCATATTTTCAGCTATAGCCTACAATAATTTGATAGTCTGTCTTTTGGCCTTGATGAAATACTTTAAGTCTCAAGCACGTAAGTGTGTCTTTTTTATTACATAGTTCCATTCCTCATTTTCATTTCAATGAACATTTAAACTGATGGGATCCTAGTTATGGCTAATTCCAAAATTTTTCCTTTTCATTTCTAAATACTAAAGATATTGTCTTAATTCTTCAAATGTGTGAAAAGTGCGCTCAGTATATCAACTTTTGTTATTTTTGAGTGAAATAAAATTTTAAGCATTAAGACAGTAACAACGTATTAAAAGGTTACTTGTTGTTTTGTTCTTTTTTTGTTTTTATTAAGACAGACACAGATGATGTGAAAGAGTTAAGCCATTTCTCCAAAATGAGTACCTTGTTTCCATAAGTTAGATTGGTTATCTTCTGAGTATCATCTGCAATCTTATATGATGAGATAGAGTTAGACAAGGCAAATCATTGCTACAAGTTTAAGTGATTCTATTTATGATACGAATCAAGTTAATGTGAGAGTAAAGAATTCCAAGACCCCTGAGTACTTGCCCAGATCTCCTTGCATGTGACTATGTGCTTTCTCATATCCTGTGTGCTCTGGGTTCAAACCCTTGGGATCGGATGCCAAGCTGTTTCCTTTGCTTTCTAAGATGGCTTTGCCTGAGCAAAGGGGATGGATGACTGAGTGCTGCTGCATAGCCAGCCTGCTTCCTCCCTTCACCTCTCTGCTAAATGGATGTGATCAAAATGTGCCTTAGACGCAGGAGCCTAAATAATGGAGCTGCGTTTCCTTGTGGAGCTCAGTAATATTTACTGAGCCCAACAGCTTCATTTTCCTTGGTTTCTGCTGCATTAATGGCTGGCTTCAGGGTGGGAGGTAAGAAGGGAGGGAGTGAAGAATTGCTGAGAGGGACTCAGGCGACGCGGTTAACGGATGGCCTTATTAGAGACACTTTCCCTAGGCCTAAGTGAAGCCTTTTTGTCTGAGTCGGCAAGAAGTGGGTCATTTTCCTGAGCTGTCAGGCTCGGTGCTTACTTGACTTGTGGCTGTAGCTGTAGCAAGCCGTGGGTTTCCCTACTGGGTTTTTGGTTTCCTGGGATGTGCTGCAAAGGCCCTGTCTCTAGGTCTTCCTAGAGCTGAACAGGACTTCTTCACAGACCATTTGTTTCTTTTCTGAACTCTAAGCTGCCTCATAAGTCTGTGTGCCTCATGTACAACCATCCACAGGTGGAGATCTCTGAATCCCTACCCCTGAGCTTGGGTCCTGTTCTGAGCTGGTGCAATGGTCCAGTGGTTCAAGACACCTGGAGAGCCAGGGAAATATTGTAGAATCTCAAAAATCATATACACACCAGGAAACATCTGTATGTAAGATAAAGAGTAATCCTAACTCATTGCCATTATTACCCAATGTAAATACATATTATGGCGAGTAAGATTCAAATGCATTTAATGCATTTCTGAATTTATAACAGCTTCTCATCACTATTCACTTTCTGAATCTATTGGATATTGAAAGAATGAGCATGTTTCTGTGTGGTTCTACACAGTTCTTTTACAATTTTTTTTCATAATATTTGCTAAGAATTTGTTCTTCATCAATATTGTTTCCAGTATGTGACTTGCTGTCTCCTGGAGGGTCTACCTTTCACTTATTATACATCAGTGACCTTTTAGCAGGTCAGTAGTATTCCTTCCACATCCAGAACTGTGTTTTAGAAGAATCCAGTCATTGTGTTTTACTTCTCCCAGTCTGCCAGTTCAGGGCGCTATGGGTGGTCATTCCCTCTGGATATTGAAAAGGCAGAATACTTAGATAGTAAAAACAAAAGGCAATGTATAGTCTGTTACTTAGCAAGTCTATACTCCATTATTTGCATTAGTCTGCACTCCTATGTCACTCCTGCTGGTTTGTTGTTGTTGCTGTTGTTGTTGTTTTTAGTTTTGGTTTCATTCTCTCCCCACTCTCTTCACACCTTTCTTCCAAAGACTTTAAGTAATTGACATATATACACCATACATCAGGGTAGGCTTTGTTCAATTTTAAAAACCCCTACAAAGGCAGGTTGTACCTGTTTCTGATTCTTGCACCAAGAACATGGCACAGGAGAGAAAACTATAATGTACCAGGAAATTAACCAATATTACTAGACAGTCTCTTGCATGCTTAAAAGTCATAAATGCTTAGTTAAGCCTGACTTGAAAATCGTTCCATCACCAGGATAAGGAATAGAAAATAAAGTGAAACTGTCCCTTGAAATTAATTCTCAAGACATATGTAACATACTTAAATTGATAGATATGGAAATAATTTTATGGAGCTATTTTTCTCCCAAAGCCACAGGTTAACAACTACATTTTTACAGATCAAGAAGAGAGCACTTAAATACATTTATTTTTTTTAATGTTTATTTTGTTTTTATTTTTGAAAGAGGAAGGGGCAGAGAGAGAGGAGTACAGAGGATCCAAAGCAGGCTCTGCACTGACAGCAGAGACACTGACACGGGGCTAGAATTCAAGAGTGGTGAGATCAAGACCTGAGCCAAAACCGAGAGCTGGACGCTTAACTGACTAAGCCACCCAGGCACCCCTTACCTACATTTTCTATTGAACAATATGGCTCCGATTAATCTGTGGCTCTGTGCTTTCCCCTTATTCCCTCTCTTCTCCACTGAACTCCAGAAATGAGAGAAAAGCTTTCTAACTTCCATTTTTTTCCACTGCTGAGCACATACATCTTTTAAACACATTTAAACATGTTGGAGCCAGAAGATATAAAGCTGCTGGTTTTAAGTCCATAATTTATTTGCTAAAACTGGGCATGATTTTGGGCAGAAAATTAGAAAGGGGAACAGAAGGAGGGTTTCTCCCTTCTGTCCATGGCTCTGCAGGGATTTCTGTTGGAACCAGAAGAGAAGAATCAAACAGAAGGTTTCTTTAGCTTCCAAGAGATAGTAAGTCAATTGTTGCATTATATTTTAGGTATCTGTGTCTGCAACAAAAGCACAATGGATAGCTAGATGGATTTATAGATAGATACCTAGATGGGTGATAAAGAGAAATAGAACATGTGTTGAAGAATTGTGTCACAAAATGCCTTTTGGAAGATTATTTGGCTGCCAGAGATGCCACACATAAAGAAGATAAAGGAGAGCCAATAAGCAGGAAATCTATTATGACTAGAGAGTTGCTGGATTCTGGAAGAGGAGAAGGGGTGGTGGTGGGAGTATCACTGAAGAATAATGAAGATAAAATTAGAAAACATGAGCAAAACCAAAATACTATGCTTTTTTCCCTCCTCCTGTGAACTCCAAGGATAAACAATTACGTTTTCTGAAAAGATAATTTTCAGCTAGTTTATTCTTATCATGTATGAAGAAGCCAATGTACAAAGAATTTAGTGGACTTTATCAGTTTGCTTAGTGTGTCTTACAATAATCTTGAGGTTTCTACTCTTAGTCTATCCAGAAAGACATTTCTGAGGATTGAGAATGAGAAGAATAAGGTAAAGGTATTGAAAGTAGCATACTGCATGATCATTATGAAATGTAGCATTTCAATTTCAAATTAATCAGTAGAGAGTATCATATTGTATATCATTACATTATAAGAAGCATTCTTATTTTTGTCCCACCAAAGAATAACATGATGGTTTCTTTTAACAAAAAGAGTTTTTGTTTTGTTTTGTTTTGTTTTGTTTTAAATGTTAGGCAGTATCTTTTTTAAGCAGGCAGAATGGTGACTGTGTTCTCAGCTAGTGGTCTCATTGACCTTTGTTACCTAGAGCAAATTTCTTTGAGTACACCAATGATGTCAGATCCTTGGGAGGTTCATGCTATCCCCAGGATTTTACTAATTCTGATTAGAAGAATATTAATAACCCCTGTGGACTTTAGTCTTCCAGTTTTCTTTGCCTCTGCATCTTCTACCTGTGTATCTCACATCTCTTTAACCTATTTTCAATTTAAATACAGTAGTCACTTCACTAGGATGCCAAAAGAAAAAAAAATCAGTTATAGCATTTTGTTTTGTTTGTAGACCTTGAAGAAAATTGGAAAGTACATACTATGTGGTGCTTGGAATCCTGACAGCTTTCTTGCTGTGCTTTTTACCTCCACAAACGGAGGTAACAGGTACCAGGAAAATAATTATTTGAGAGCATTCAGGACATGTGGCTTTCACTTCATGCCCCTACTGACTGTGTGATTGGGGGTTTATCATTTAAGTTCTCTGGACTCTCGTCATACGAGTTTCTTCTCTGTAAAATGAGGAACTTGAACTATTTTCCCAGGTGATTTCATAGTTATAGATTCCAAGGACCTCTATGGCATAAGAGCTATGTCTTCAACTTCTTTGAATTTCCTACAATGCTTGGTCTGATGTATTACCCATTGGAATGGATTCTTAGTAGATATTTAGAATTTCTATTAAAAAAAAAAAGAAATCCTTATTCTGGTATAAGCCTGACACCTGAAGAACTCTCTGGACATGAAACTATCTCAATTGGACACAGCAAACACTGCTCTAGTCAAACAGTATAGTTTTAGGCTATTCTCATGAAATCCCTTTTTAGTGTAGGTTGTTTGTAGGATATTTCTTACAATTGGTAAATCTTTTATGGTTTAATTATTCCACAAAACGTATCAGTTTTGCCTTGTCCAATACTATAGAAAAAAGTCTTTTTTATATTCAAAGTTCAGTCGGAAATTAACAAAGGGAGTTGACAGCAGCTGCAATATATTTTTATCTCATGCTCTTTAGCAATTTATTAGATTTGTCTATATGAGATTTGGCTGAAGTGGCTATACTCCCACTCATACTTATTGCATGATGTATCCAGCAAGGTACAATGCAAGCACAGGCACATATGGATCTTGTATACTCAGTGGAAATGGGTGCTTAATTTTAAACTATACGTTAATGTCTCTTCCGTGTATATGTAAGCGAGTATGTAGGTTTTCTAATGTGCTATTCTAAAGGCATGAAAAAATGCTTTATCCCCCTTGTTAATCTGAGGTTTGAAACTTTGGGAGTAAAGTTCTTCACATAGTGTCTCATTAATTCAATAGTTTTCATAACAAAATACTCATAGAATCTTCCTTTTTCAGGTTTAAGGGGGGAATCAATATACAGTACCTATTTGTTGCATTTTGGAGTTGTGATCCAATTAAGAAATAAGACACAGGTGATAGTATCTCTTCTGATATGATGAGATGGAGATTTCTTTATTACTGATAATGCTAACTGGAGCTAAGGCTATAGAACTATAATTAAAATGGTGTGCTACCACTTTCTGTCCCCTCTGTCTCTCTCCAACTTCCTTTTTCCCCGGTGTTGAGACCTTGGAACTGACCACAGAAAAGAAAGTTTAACCCCAGAGAATAGTCACATTTACCTAGAATTATAGCTTTATTGTTTTCAAGATGGTGAAAGAATAAGTAAATTCCTTTAGCTTGCAACTGTTAAATGTGGTTGCCACTAGCCAAGAATGTGGATCCATGGATTTCACCTGAGATCTAAATAACTCCATCTTAGAGACTCAGGAGGTCAATATTACTGTATTGATAGTCCTTCAAGGTTGAAAATAGAAGCCAGGAAAAGGATGCTCCTGCCAGCATTAATTATATTCAGAATTCAAAATTCCTTTAGTGTTGGCCAGATGTGTATGACTCCCCAAGAATAAGAGAAATGCATGATGTCAATTATGGACAGTCTTTCTTTTTCCCTCAACTATTAAGATATGATTCTCATGTCTCCTTTCCCTCTACTATTGCATCAGTCGTGGGTGTTCCACACAGGGCCATTTCTATACCACCTAAGGCCAGGAGGTAATACTCATACCATTAGTTTCCTATTTCTTATTCCCTTGCCAATGAGTTTTAATTAAGCTTCGGGAAAAGATTGCAGGAAGAACCACAACAGTTACAGCTCCTCTCATCTGGCCTGTCGTCAGCATAAATACTCTGTAAGTTCTACTGGCAACAAATTGAATTTCTACACCCTTTGGCAACCTCCCTCACTACCCGCTATGTCCAGTCACTGTAGGCTTGAAAGTTAAGTGCAGGTTACTTTTGTTACTTGATGTTAATGGTGAAATGGCTGACCCTATAATATCCCACATCAGGTTTTATCCACACAACATATAAATTAACTTTTGATTCATAACATTTCTTAATATTTAAATTTAAATAACTATCTAAGCTTGTAACATTGTATGTTGCATTTAATACCTTGAAGCACAATAGGAAATGCTGATTACTATAATGCTGAATGTATGAATAGTATTTAAAAATCACTGCCGCTATGGTAACCAAAGAAAAAAAATCCTCATTCTTTATTATAGTCTGTTAAATGTTTTCTTTTTACCTCAGATTGATTTCCACATACTTTTATTCATTTCATGTAAAATGACTTTTCTGAAATAGAAGTGATTATTTGTTTTGCTTCTTATTTTTGAATCGTAGAATATTCAAACACGTTAGTAGACTATAGTAAGACTCAGCAATCAACATTTGAAATAATTACAGTAAAATCAGGACTCAGAATCACATAAAAGTATTGTTTCCAAAGCATTGTCCTTCCGGCCTATTGTATGAAATTCAACCATTAATGGTGGATAATCTTCACTGAAGAATCTACTATATAGACTGATTATAACCAGTGTTCAATGTCAAATGGTTTTTCTGCAGCTATCTACGATGGATCTGGATTCTTATACTCTGCTGTTTGTAAGTACTTCTGCAGGAGGTATAGATCTAAAATGATAGCGATGATGATGATTCCGTCTATCATGTGTTCAATTATTCATTCAACCCTTCCGCTAGATAACCAAACATCCAAAGAAATAGCCAACCAACATCTACTGAAGACATTGTGTATAGCATTATTTCTGTGTTGTAGATCACCTGAAAGTAGAAAAAGTATATATTGTAGTGTATGTTTAAAATAATACATGCACATAGCTAGAAACAAAGTATAATAAAGTCTTCTACATTTCCCATCCCCAAATCCTACTTCCCAATTTATCATTTGCTTTGTTACATTGATTAGCTCCATATATTTCACTATAACACTTACAATAATGTTGCTAGATTTATCAGTTTTAGATATTGTCTGTTGACTTTATGGTATGGTAACAATTTTGCCCATTCGAACGTCTACTCATTTTCACAACCCAATATGACTATAAATATATTCTCATTTTTTTTTACTAGTCACTACCATTTTTTTCCATGAATCATAGATAATATTTCTTAATCCCTATCTTGTAAGTAAGAACATTTACATTTCTACCTGTTCCTCAAGCTTGTATCCTACCTTCAAAAAATGAATGAAAGTAAGGAAATAACATGTTATTATTCTATATTTGTATAGCCCTTCCTAGTTTACAAAATTTTCAGATTTGGGGGGTAATCGCTAGTGCTACTGAAAGCCTTGATTAGAATTTAAAATGAAGGAGTATGCATATGTAGATATTAGCCACATCCTTCATAAGATTCCCTGATATGATTGCTGTCTACATATCTTACTGTATATTGAGTCCTTTGAAAGACAAATCATCTTGGTGGCATTGCCAGTAACAAGGAGCATACATTCAGAAGAGGTATTGTGGCCTCACAGGAAAAAAGCAAAAAAGATATAAGATGATCAATCTTTGAAGAAAATGGTGGTAAGTATAAGAAAATGAAGGTATTACAATTGAAGGCCTTTGAGTTGGTATTCATTCATAACAAAGAAAGAAAATAAATGGAGAAAGAAATAGTTTTTACTTCTTTTTGTTAAGGTTGACATAAGACTGTTCAAGAGGTAATTCTCCACAGGATTCAGACTTAAAAAGGTTAATGTGATAGCCTTTGGGTTATTGTACATTGATATTATTCTGAGCTTTACCCTTCCTTGCTCTTAGGCTCACTATCTTGTAAGTGAACACTTTCAGGACAACAGAGACAGTATGTGAGCAAACCGTTTAACCTTGTGAGCTTCAGTTATCTTCCCTGGAAAATGAAAGTGGGGAACAAGATCATTTATGAAGTCATTTTTTGGTGTTGAATTTTATATTATGGATCAGAAGTCAGAAGGCTAGACCAAGATACACCGAGGTTGAGTAAAAGATCTATGAACTATATCTTAATATTTGTAAAGCACACTCCAAGTTGTAAACTCAAATGTTCACCTTGCCCTATTGATTTCTCAGGACAATTCTGGGATGTGCATTGGGTGCATTTGCCTAAGATCTCACAGTTAAATAATAGCTACATTGAGATTACAAACCTGATTTCCCTTTACCTTGTGAGGTAGATAACACATCAGGTCTTTTAACCCGATTCGCAATTTATGTCCACCACATACACACAATTGGTGTTTTGTAATCACCATTTGAGAAGCCATGGTTGACCTCATTTTCTTTTTATTCTTGTATGCTGCTTTTTCATAGTGAGACCCAAGATTATATGTGAATTGACTAACTGACTGTTAATATCTTGGGGGATATTAGGAGCCTTGTCACTGTGATACTATTTCCTATTTGCAATTAATTATGAAGTGTGTATTCCATCCACGCTGCAGATATGAAATAAATAAAACAAGTACAGGAGATTATAAAGGGTAAATTTTAAATTAACTCAGTCTAAGGGAAGATAGAAAATATCTTCTTCTGTACATCTTTTGTGAAGGGTGTCATTTTACATGGATGGTGTTCCCAGAAAGAGTATCTTTCAAACGATGACAAACTATAAGTCTTTCCAGATTTTTTTTTGGTAGAATTGTTGTTACACAATTTACTTTGAAAAAGATTGCTAAGTGGTGACCTTAGCTGTGGAAATTTGTAAGGATATAGTATGAAAAGAGTAAGAAGAGAGATAAAGAGGAAAAAAACCCAAAGAATTGTTGCCTGGCAGATTGTTCCATAACAATGGGAGTTCTGCCAGGCACTTTCATGCGTGAGTCAAGGACTGTTTTTCCCAAGAAAAGTGTAGATTAAATGCAACTTATGAAGTCTGGTTTGTAAGCGGATATGTCTATTTCACAACTGGGGAATTCTGCCAAAATTTCAATTATCAAAAGTCTGTCTGAAGCCATGGTGAACACAGCAAGTTGTAGTGGAGCAGGAGAAATCCCTAGGCTTTGGAGGAGAAAAGAAAGAAACACCAAAGCTTGACTGTGTATCTGAAATGAGCCTTGGATAAATCCTATTCCCCAATTGTTGCTCAGGTCATTTCCCAACCTAATGTTAGTTGTGGCAAACCAGTGAAGCCAACTCATATTTGAATGAAAACATTCATCATGGCATCATAGAATGCAAGGTATTGAAAACACTCGAAATATCATTTATGTCGAAGCACTCAGTTTTCAGATGAAGAAACTGAAATTCAAAGAGGGTAAGGGTTTTGCCCAAGGTTAAATAGTTTGTTAGTAAGTGTATCTGAGATTAGAGACCAAATCTCATGACTCCTTTGCCAGTGCTTTTGGTTAATTTCAATATCATCTGTCCATAAGGCCAAGCCTTCTAAGTCTATGTGACAAAGTCCTCAAAGACCTAGTTCTGCCACAGAAAATCTAAGCTGGTCATTGTTTTCTTTTTAATTCTGTTTCCAATTCACCTACCCATATGTGTCAACATTAATTAGTAAGGCACAAACTTATAATTTAGAGCATTTATGTGCAGACAAGTAGACAGGTTAGATTAGGGTAAGGAAGGAAAGATGAAAATGTCAAGCAAAGAGAATAACCTGAGAAAAGACATAAATATGAGAATTTGGCTGGTATCCTTAGCAACTAGCGCAAAGACTAACAGTTTTCTGTTGGACAGAAGGGGTACATAAATTTAAAGATGTAGTTCAAGGCCAAGATATATAGACTCTTCAGTGAAATTTTAGAGTTTGGATGGGATCTCAGGTGCAAGGAGAGATACTAGAGATTTTTTAAAAGAACGGTGACTTGTCCTAGCCATTCTCAGTTAGATTAATGCAACAGCAAGAAGTAGATTTGATTACATCAGGGAGAATTTAGAGACATAAAGAACAAGTAAGAAAGTATTTTTATGTCTAGATATTTTTACATATTTCTTGGGGAATGTGGAAGGAAATTCTTAAATATATAGATTCTAATTTTTAATGTCCACTTATTCTTGAATGTGGTACAGCACAGATAGTGAAGTTTAATATTTTTCCTACATTAGTTTAGCAGAGCGGAAGGGTACAGGGGCACACCATATAAGGAAACTGCCACATACAATGTCTCTTATGATCTGAAATGCCACTAACCCATGCCTTTTCATGAACATCATTATAGGCTGCTCAGGCAGGGCCCTTTTTGACTGTAAGAGGGAGTTGTACACCCAACCCAAAAATGCTATTCTAGAGTCCATGAAATCAACTGATAGAAAGAGCTCTGCATATGTGATAATTAATGATCTGCCAATCAGTAAGAGTATCTGCCTCTGGCATTTGTCCTAGGAAACATGAGAGGATGGACCAGCATGTAATGAAAAGAAAATACAAAAGAAATCTAAAGAGAGAGAGAGAGAGAAATAGGGAAAGTAACTAGTTGATGTGGTCACCTTGTGCTGTGATAGATTTGTAGTCCTGGTTTAGCTTTGGGCTGTATGTTTTCACAATCAATCCTATTTTCTTACGGTGGGTCTAAGTCTGTGTTCTTTGTAGCAAACATAAATATCTTGAGCTAATTTTTGATATTGCCGGTTGATAATTAAAACCTTAATGAGTGAAGTTTGTGTTGCAGGCAGTGGACTAAGATTTCCATTAGACTATGCCACCAAGTGACTACCAGATGGTGTATTTGACTTCAAAGGATATTATTATTGAGCTACTTTGAATTTGAAAAAAGTCATATAGAAGATTTTTTTCTGAACCTACAGCTGGGAAATGGCATGTATAAAAGAAACAGAGTAGAATTCCATTTTTTTTTTCCTGGAAAAAAGTCTGTTCTGAGTTAAATACAGGCAGGGATTGCTGTTTAAACCGATTAACCAAATTAAACAGGTTTGGGGAAACAGGGATTTTCAGAGCCTCTTCTATGTTATGGTGCATTGTGAATAACTAAAAAGTGGTATAACATGTAGTGTTTTCAAATGTTTGACAAGAAAAGCCCCTACCTTCAACTTCTGAGAAATGTTTATTCATATTGCAGGAGCATACCAGTCTTGATTTGCCTTTCTCTATTATAAATTGGTGTGTCCTTTTTTGTGTTAGGCCTTCTCTGATTGCTGTCGATGCTACTGATTGTTTCTTTCATGAAATTTCATAAAACAGATAAACAGAAACTCTGGGTTTTATGATTTTAGCTTCCATCTCTAAGCTTGCACTGTATTTTAAAATAAATCATTTCAAGACAACCTAATAAACCCATGGGATTTAAGACTGAAAAAGCATGGATCTGTTTTTACTGGGTGTGGAATGGCCAAAACATTTGTAAAGAATTGAACTTTACTTCATTTATTTTCAAATGAATTGGCCTACTGTTTGTGTTTGTCTCTTACTTGTCTTGACATGCCTTAAATACTAGGGCAGCTAATGCAAGAGCCCAGCTCTTGTTTGAGGTCCCCTTATGAAAAATATTCTACCAGGTGATTTGGGAGCAAAAGAAATTTCTCACTGCCTTATGCCAGGAAAATGAATAGTGTTATGTTGAAGACCCAAGAGATCAGAGTGGGTTGAAAAAAATTCAGCTAGTGTATGTTATGAGGAAGTTGGTAAATTTAAACTCTCGGTATGTTTAGGGGCTTATCACAGAATGCCTTCAGACTTTGTGAGAGAGAGCACGACAAAATGGAGTGAAGTTTTCAAATGACTTCTTAATTTTTAAAGAGTTAGAAATTTCACAAACCTTCACTCTACAGGTCCCCAGTGAAGTATCAACAAAGTGAGAGTAATCCCACGGGCACCAGCGGACACATATTTTAACTCACTGCTTGTAATTGTCAATGGTGTGGAGGAGGGCATAGGCTAAATGGCAGTTCTGCCTTTGTTTGCATTTTTTTTCTTGCTCCTTCCCTCATCATCTCCACTTCATTTAGACAGTAGCACCATAGACACCAGGATATTAAGCTCTACCTTCTTCCCCCTAAAACAAAGAAAAGAAACCTATCCTGTTCTCTTATACATGGTAACAGTATTCTACAATTTTTTTTTTTCTGCTTCTCTTCTGGGGAGGCAGCACTGTCTGTTCCCTTTCAAGGTCAAAGTTATTAGAAATGAAGAGGAAGTATCATGCTTCCTGAGTCTAAGCCAGCTGGTTTGGAATTACATGAAGTCTGAGGCTTATGCAGCATTCTTAGCCAGGCAGGTTGCTCATTCATGCCTGTGGTTGAGGACAAACTCAGAGCTCTATAAGAGCAGGAAGAGAAATCTGTACTTTGGGGTTCGTGATTGGGGCATGAAATAATCAGACTGGAGGTGGGGCTTTGGGACATGCTGGCGATGGGAATGGTAAAGTTAGATAAATGGCCATTCATTACTTTTGGTTTCTATCTTTTTTGTCTGATAAGAAAGAAATGTTTCAAAATTTATTCCCTTTCCAATATTCATTTTTTCAGATTTAGTTTTCTAGTGGATTTTGCTTTCAGAGTCCTTAATATTTTAAATCTTCACCTTTTTGTCTTTTTTTTTTTTAATTTTTTTTTTCAACGTTTATTTATTTTTGGGACAGAGAGAGACAGAGCACGAATGGGGGAGGGGCAGAGAGAGAGGGAGACACAGAATCGGAAACAGGCTTCAGGCTCTGAGCCATCAGCCCAGAGCCCGACGCGGGGCTCGAACTCACGGACCGCGAGATCGTGACCTGGCTGAAGTCGGACGCTTAACGACTGCGCCACCCAGGCGCCCCCACCTTTTTGTCTTTTGGAAATGCTAAATTCATCAAGCTGCAGTAAGTGATGGCACCATATACAATACGCAAAAAAGGAATAATCATATCACAAGAAGCCTCTTTTCACCATTGTGGACAAGCACACAGATACTGTACAAGAGCCTGATGATTATACCCTCAGCCCACTTTGACAGGGATTTATGTGCATCACAAATCAAGGCTCTGTGCTTGGGAGTACATCTTCTCATATTACAGGTCAAATTGTGAGACCTGTAGGTGAGAAAATCATACAGCAGTGCTCAGCTGTTCTGGCCTCTCTTCCACAAGGCAAACGACAGCACACTTATATCTTCTCTGCAAAGGTAAATCTATGACTCTTCATGTGACACCATCTCTGCTTTCCCTTTGCAGGCTTGCACATACACACATACACAAACACAGTCACATCAATACATAAAGAGTTAACATTTTTACAATGTTAACTAAGCATCTAAGAAAATATTACAAACTTTAGCCAATTTTGGCTTTATCTGTAAGTGGCTATTGTGAGGCAATCCATGAAAGACTAGAGAGGAATATTCTGTTTATCTAGATGGGTGTAGATATAAAGGAATGAAGTAGTCACAGCTAGTGATGCTACTGTCTTTTTATATACTTATCAGACCCTAGTTACCCTTAATTTTTTAACTTTAGAGATGACAGATATGGTAGCAAAATAGGAAAAGCAGAACTGGGAACTGAAAAGAGACTCTGGCATTAATATTCAGCATTAGGTTCTTGTACTGCTAAAAACTTAGCTAAATGCTAAACACACTTTCTTTCATACCATCCCCCCCGCCCCCGTCCTGTTTTTGCATGATACAGATAATGTATGTAAATTTTGGTCTAAATAGTTTAAAAATCACTAGTCCTCATTGAAAAATATGACAGCAATTCCTCTGCTAATCAAGGTAAATGAGCCATAGTCAGATGGATGGAAAGAAAGACCACAAAAAAAAAAAAAATGGAAGAAAAAAAAAGAGCTGAAGGGGGTGAGTTAGAGGAAGAGAAGTGATTAAAACCATAGAAGCCTCTTCTGAGGACATGAGCCTGAAAGAGAACAGCATTGTTCTGAGCCTGACTTACTATGAGAGCTGTTCCTTTCTGTCATTTTTAATGGAATGTTATTAAAGACAAATCTGGAGTAGTGAACCCTTCAGTGCTTTCTTTTAATTTATTTATTTCTGCAGAAGGAAACCCTGTTAACCCCAGCAGATAATGTATTCAACAGCTTGTATCCATGGCAAGGTTGTTTCCTAAAAATTTTATGGGATAAATTTAGTTCAACATTTGCACATATTTACACATGAGGTCTCCATTTCAAGGTCTTTGGCTTAAGTAAGAAAGTCATCCCAAGGCAGGATGTCTGCCAGGGCTGCAGAGTATATTCCATATGCATTGTAAAGCTCCCCAGTTTCCTAGGACATAAAGAGGACATTGCCTCGAGTGCCTTTTTCTCTTGGAATTTCAAAGTGTAGTCGAAGACTGCTGGGAACCTCACAGGACACTTGCTACAGGTAAGCCCTCTAGGTCATGTGTCAGGTCTAGGCTGGCTCCCCCACAGTCTTTGCCCTCCTGTTTTAAGCCCTAGAGATGAAGCCCATTTTCCTTTTCTTTTAAAAGAGGTCTATCCCCACTATAGGTAAAGTAACTGGAATTAAAATAAAAATTTAAAAGAGCTCTGCCCCTTCTAGCTCTCTTCCCTTTCTCTAACAGAAGGACTCTGGAGTGGCACAGAACTTTCCTCTTGCTCAGATACCCATGGAATATGTGTAAGCCTTTTCTCTTTTAAGAATTTTATAGCTAATATTAGTGTTGGGAAGGGAGTGTTGGATAGAGAGGACATTCAGCTTTACCTTCTATTGACATTTAATGAACACCTACTACACACTTGGCTTTATTTTAGGTACAGGGAATGCCATAGTATAGAATAAATGTCATTATTTTCATGACTCTTATATTCTAGTGAGAGAAGATAATAAATACCATGACCTTACTTTTATATAAATTCTCGCGATGGGTAAACTGTAGCAGGGTAGGGTTTTAGGGTTAGGAGATATTTTGGAAAGTGTATTCTACTTGTTTAAAAATATACATGTATCAGAAGCAGTTACATTAAAGCAGAGTCCTAAAAGAGGGAATGAGCCATAGAAAAGTATGGAGGCATAGCATTCCAGAAAGAAGAAACGGGAATGGCACCAGTAAGTTTGGACTGCTTGAAGTTTGACAGGTTTGCCAATGTATCTAGAGGAGGAAGAGTAAAGCAGAGATTGGTGGCAGATGAGGATCACCTCTACATCAGTAAGAAGTTGGAATTGTGTCACATATGTGATGGAAAGTCACTGTGGGACGTTGGTATGAGATGATTTACATGGTACAACTACAGTTCAGTAGATTGAAGGGAGTTCCCCAAACACTCACTTGATTTGAGACTGAGCCAACCCTAAAGTTCAAGCTTCAAATAAGCCATACTCAGGTATCAAGGATTTTAGTCTCAGCTTTGGGATCAAGACCTTTACTCTCTTTGTTCCTCCAAGTAGTTATCCTTGAAAGTATCTAGGTCACTTCACTATTTGCTAAGCAACGATACTTTACTACAGTGTGAGGAATTCTTGGGATATATTTATCTGCCCTGGTTTATTTTGCTTTCATAATTGTATCATATTTTATGTTTCTTCAAATAACATTGAGGAGCAGATGGGTTAGAATTATGGGTAAACTTGGTCATTTCAGAAAGCAAGCATTTTACTTTCAGATGAAATTGAACATTTTAGGGAGATTCTGAAGTTTGCCAACTCCCCTATGGTTCTTTGGATTGGGAGTCCATGAGATAGAAGGGATGTTGCTGATGGGCTGTCTTATATACAGCAGGGTGACACCCATGTCACTACAGCTCAGTAGTTACCCTTTCTTCAGTATCAAAGTAGCAATGCCCTGTGCTGGAGACAAGAATGAAATATAAGTATCTCACTTGGTGGTAGGAAAAAAGATAGGCTGAATATCTCAGAAATGGTCCACAGTTTCTGTGATATATTAGCTTCAAAGAAGATAAAATTTAATTTTAAATTTGAACGGAAACATGCAAATGCATTATTTGTTAACTGCATGTTTTCTGGTCCTTTTGAGTAATAAAGAATATTTATGTTTTCCCCTAGTAAAAATATTTTTAAAAATCTTAAAATTATATACTGATAGCTTAGGAAGATGAATACATAACAAATGATCATTTCCGGGTCACAGAAACCTGAATCAAAGAAGCCAGGTAGTGAATTACTCCACAAGAAGAAGCACAACAATAGAGAACCAATTGCAGGCATGAAACAAAATAGTATTTATAGTGGTTTTCCATATTTATTTTTAGAAGACATAAGTAATGAAAGTATTTTCCACACACTTGTCTCATTTATTATTCTAACCTATTCTGACCACACAGAAAGTTAGAAACCTATATGTATATATATATATATATATATATATATACACACATATGTCTTGAATAAGTTGGGACCATCCTAATGAGAAGCAAAATAAAAACTATAGAAGACTGAGGAGAGAGACGTGATTTTTTTCCCCATTGGGTAGACTCCTTAGACCATCACACACTCTATTTGGGCTTTGAGAAAGTGAGGGTTATGGGTTTCACTATAAATTGTCTTTATTTTTTTCTCAGTATCACTTTAAGATGTATTCAGTGGAAAATTTTTCTCCTATCTTTGACCAGGACCTTGCTGATCACTCAGATAATGCAAAGCCCTAAGCTTTAAGTACAGATCATATATTTGATCAAAAAGTAAGTTGTCAAGCCCCAATAGTCAACAGTTTTATCTTTATTCCAAGGTTTATACATCATCTCAAGATGATGTCTACTTCAGTCTGGAAAAGAAGATACCAGCTTCTTTTCTCTTTCCTTACTCTTAGTAACTATTCCTTTTTTTTTTTTTTTTTTTTTTTTTACTTTTTTGAATTTGTTTGGAGTTGGGCTTCAGGGGAGGGAGAAAGGATAAGAAGAATAGGAAACATGTTACCTTATTGGGACTATCATAAGACAGTTTTACATTCTCTAATCCTGGAAAAAGCTTACGCTAACTCCTTTTCTAGTGAAAACCTTCAATGATTCTTAGGAGACCCCATTTATCTCTGGAAAGCACTCACCTGTAGCCCTTTTGGCCACACTGAAATGTGTCCATCTTCCAGGGATGACTGGCTCCTTCTAAAGCCCTATAGGAATCATGTTATATAACTTAGATTGATCTTTGCTTAAATTGATCTTTTCATTATAGGTTGCCCTACTGAAAAGGACCTAAGAGGATTTTATCTAGGCTCCCTGCCATGCAGGGCATATATCTAATACACAGGAAATACCCAAAGATTCTTGGATATATTGGGGAGTGAAGACCATAGAATATGATCACTATATCTTAGCTCTGCTTTCAGCCCATCTCTTGCCTTTCTGAATGCTCAGGTGGAAGTCAGATACAATGCCGCTGTAAACCCTCACTGCCTATAAATCTCTTGGAGAGTCTTGTTCAAACCCTCTTTAGGTGATTGGGGAACTGTCAATCATTTGGGCAAAAGGCTCCTCTAGCACAGCTTATTCCAAAGAGTTTCTCTTTTTATATTCTTTAGTTTTTAAACCTTTTTTTTTTCAGTTGGTGAGAGGTTTACAATTCTTCTAGCCTACCATTGTTTTTTTTTAATGAATCTAACAACTCCCTTTGGTATTTGATATTTCTCTCCAGTAAAGCTTACACTGTAACATTTTCATTGTCTCATATAAGTGGTAGGCTGTATGTTCATTAAAATCTCCTAGGTAATTGTCCTTCTTATTGCTTCATTTATTGAGGAGTCTTGCTTATGTTCCAATATAGGCTTAAGTTTTACCAAAGTGTATACTTATATTTTATTTCACCCAGTCTACTGGATGAGTAAACTCAGTGTGCATGGCTTTATCAATAGGCAGCTTGTCTCTGTGGTATAATTTAATGGTTCAGGAGAACTTTATGCCTTTTAATAACTGTCTTCCTCTATCTCCATCTCTATCAATAACATGTAGGGTGTTTGGAATTCCAACACTCTGAGTTAGAGTCAGAAAACCTGATTTTAAATCATTTCATTTCTCTACTTACCACCTATAAGATTTTATTGCAGGTAGTACAAGATATAGTTTTCTGAATTTTAATTTACTCGTTTGTGAAATGTGGTCAGAAATACCTCTTTACCCAGTCCTGTCATATTGATTAAATAAGATGATAAACATTTAAGGACAATGCAGAATTAAAGTATTAACCAAACGTAATTTATTGTGACTTCTTCTGCTACTGCTGTTCTCACTACTGTAGCTGCTACTGCTACACTCCTCTTATGAGAAGGAGAGCAGAGAGATGCATCCAAAGAAAGCCAACTATCAATGGAATGAGAAATTGTTAAATAGTATTGATGGGGCCATGGTGGTCAAAAGCAGGATGAGGGCAATAGATAGCTTGTTAGAAGAGAACAGGAAGAAGAAGAAGAAGAAAGGGGGAGGGGGAGGGGGAGGGGAAGGGGGAGGGGAAGAGAGAGCAAGAGGCATTGAAAAGGTAACTGACAAAGGGTCCAAATCAAACATTTCCAGGAGTTTGTCTCACGTTTGTCTTGCGTGGAAAAAGACACTGACTTCAGTTTAGGTCTCAATGTTGACTGTGAAGTGGACCATACATATATACTTCTCATGTTTCCTTCATAAGAATATCATCACAGTTCCTGAGTTAGTGGGAGATCTTCTCTTCTGCAAAAAGATGCATCACAACATCCTTGGCTCAGTTACATTCCAGAATAGTTTTGTTGGTGGTGTTCTGCATGGTCTGCTAAGCATGTAGTTAAAATTCATATACAAGAAAATGCTAAGTTTCAGAGACTGGAGGCATACATATGAACAGATTAAGGAGTATGGGGCAGGGTTCATAGTCTAGATATACATGTTATATGTAAGACAAAACCCTCACCCCTGCTCTACTGTAGCCTTTTAAGGAAGTTGTACTGTAAATTTCTATTACATAAGGAAGTTCCCATAAGGAAAGGACATATTAAAAGAAAAAAGCATTACAATGACATACTGATGCCAGGAAGAGCTTGTCTACCACTGGCTAAAACAACAGAGATTTGTGTGTGTGTGTGCGGTGCGTGTGTGTGCGCGCGCATGCACATGAATGCAAATCCCCAAACTATAGGTTGTTTCCAGGGGCTGGCTCTCCAAGAAATATTTTGTATATTACATGGTGCTCTTGTAAATCATGGATTGGATAAACCAGAGACAATTGGCTCTGACCTTCACCTCTAACCCCTTTTGTCTATATCTTGTCCCTAGGTATATCAAACCAAATTGTCACTATTTCAATTAAGTCCTGCACAGCATGATCCTAGTCTATGTTCTGAGCATGGAAATTTATCAAAATTATCCTCATTTTTAATAAAAAGTGAAGATGTTTTTAAAAAGCATCTTGATTTTCTTATAGAAAATAAATAATACAGCAGCACAGCACATACATAATCACTTACATAGCATCCCTTTCCATAATCACAACTTACATAGCATCCCTTTCCATGTTGGTAGTGTCAGAAGGTTAATTAAGGAGGCTATTAATGTGAAGAAGGATGTTTTCGTTTCAGATCAACACCTCTCAAGACATAAGTATAACTAACATTTATTGATTAGTACTATAAGATGAGATAGACAATGTGAGGAAATACCCAATAGCCATAGAAAATTCAATGTCAAATCCTGGGGGGAAATATGATCCAGATTGCAGTGGTACTCTAAATGAAATAATCTTCCTCTCAAAAGATGTAACTAGTATCTTCAGACTTCACAGTGCATCTACCCAACATAAAGACATAGGTACTTGGATTCGCATTCATGCTAAAAATAATGTTATATCATGTTATTATTTGTATAGTGTTTTATATTTTACAAAATGGTTTCATGTTCAAATTTAGTCCTCGCAAGAGTCCCATTATTACCTATAAGATAGCATTATTGTGCCTGCTTTTCAGATGGTGGTTTAATGCATCTTCTGCCAAGTGTGAATCTGGCCATCGCAGTACAAGATAAAGTATGAGTTTTCTGTTTGCATTTATCAGTTATGCTAGCTGTCATTCTTTCTCATCTAATTACAAAATGAGTAATTATCGTGAACACTCAAGGAAATGGGCTATCTCACCACCTTTCCTAATAAGTACTTCTGTTTGAAAACAGCAAGATGTCAGTTCATGTGAAGCTGGAAAAATAGACTATAAGAATTTCAAAAGAAGTAGAGGGTGTCCTCCCCTGCTTCTCTTTTATGTTTCCATGCATCTTTAATGTCCTTTTTGCCCCCCTATCTTCAAACCTCCTCAAAATTATCCTCCACAAATCTCTTCAGGCTAACTTCCTATATTTCCTGTCTTTCCTTGATTCAAGACTCCCATACATCGTAGGCCTGTATGGTTTCAAAGCTTGTGGCTGCTGGTTTTTCTTCATTTCCCTTGTCTTCCCTTTCCTTCCCCTTTAGTTTTCATTTGTGTGTTCAATGTCCTCCAGTTTCTTGAGGATAGGATAATTGATTTTACTTATCATATGGGTATTTGTTAGGAAAAAAATCACATTTCTTGGGTTTTCACAAGAGATAGCATGTCATTGTAATTTTACTCTTTAAATTTGTACTGAGTGATCCCTTCCTCTGGCTAGGAAGAAGTAAACAGAATCATGAAGAGAGGCAAGACTATTGGAAAGAAAGAGGAGCTACAGGACAAAAGTCTAGGGAATGCTGTCAGTTATCCCCTCCTGTAAGTGAACCACACTCTCAAAAGATGCTTATTTCCAGGTATACAAGTTTGGTTAGAATCCCCAGTCAGTAAGCATCATCCAATAACACATTTTAAAACTTTCTGGCCAGCACAATGGAAATGGATGCCAGTACTAGGTCTGTTTCTTTACTCAATTGAATCCTGATGCATAGCCAAGCTGCTTGAGGATAAGATAACAATACAGCACATATAAATTAGAAGGTCCAGTCACCAAGTCCCTGAAAATCCCCTCTTTCCTGTTTAGTATAGGGAATAAAGCAGAGGACTGGGGCTCAGGAACCTAGGTCCAGTTTCCTTCAGGGCTACTTACTGTCTCTGTGATCCTGAGATGTTTCATTCCTCAGCGTATCTCTGTGGTGAGTGTCTTCATCTCTAAGGCAAAAATTTCTGCCATGCTTTCTTTACTCCTTGTCATGGTGGGGAGCCAATATGATTTAGGTGAAATAAGTCAAGGTTAAGAAGTTGTCACATATTGATTTAATACTATTATTACTTTTTATTATTTTGTCTATGGTGTAAATATTTCTGGTGAAATTTTGTTTTGTCTTAGGTTACACCAAAACAAAAAGTTTACAAAGGCCATCAGTAATTGGAGCCAGTAGTGTTTTGTTCTTTAAATATAAAGGATCCCTTGTAAATATGTACATTACAGGGTTCATATTTGGCCCAAACTCTGATTTCTGAATTATTGTTTCCCTAATCAGGACTGGCCATAAATAATGGTAAATGTTTGGAATGTGGCCCTACAATTTCTTATATATACCAAAATGGATGATACTGGAAAAAAGGGTAAATGTAGCTAATCTATCATAGTATATACAAAACTCACTTACAACAGTGTTCAATAATCATTAACTTATGGAATTTGGGGGAAAAGTGTCTCCAGATATGCTTAACAATTCAGTTGAATTTTTCATGTACTATATAACAGATTTCCAAATTCAATACAGATAATATATGCTTAGCAGCCAACAGTATTCAAGTAACTTCAAGTAACAGTATTATTGAACATAATTTTATTTCTTCAATAATTACAAGTAATAAAATACAATAACCAAGAGTATCTTTTCTTGAGTCAAGCACATAATTCTTTTTAAAAATGTGAAAAATTTATACTATTCTCTAAGATTTGGGAGTAACACAAGCAAAAATCAGCACAGAGAATATTTCACATGACACAGTCATGATTATTAACTGGCTTCCTGTTTTTTTCTAAAGCTGGTTTTTGTCAGAGACTATAGTTAAGCTAAAGAAGAGATATTTATTTGGAAAGAGAAGTATACTTTTCTGGCCTGCCAGAAAGCTAGTATCAGGGATGCCATCATTGTGGAAAGACCCTGCTAGAAATCACAAAATCTAGAAATCACTAAAGCTCCTTTTGTAAGAAGAAGCTTCAGGCAGTGCTCATATGTGATTCTTTCTCCTCTAGAATGCTGACTTCTTGGGACTATTGATTTACTAAAGGTTTACATGTATATGTTTGAGAGCAAAACAGAAGGCTGTCCTTTTGTACATCTCTTTTCGTGGTGACATGTAAAATATAATTTTAAAATATAAGACAAAAATGGTGAATGCATCCCTGTGACTCATGTCCAAAATGTATTCAAGTGGCAAGTACTAGCAAAAAGTTTAATGAAAACTCACCTACAATAAAAGCAAACACCAGGTACAAAGACTTGCTAAAAGTTTTGTAGAGTGAAGTATCACAGATACATTCCCAGGGTACTGGCAGAATAAAGATTTTCTTGGTTGTCCCTCGAGGGTGACCATAGGCTAGAAGAGCTACCCATCTTCTGTGAGGCATATGAGTTAATACAAAAGGATTGACAAAGCATTCAATTTTGGAGATATACATTTCTAATTCAATAAATATGTATTTTTCAAATGTCTATTCAACAAAAATGTATTGCACAACAACCATGAGCTAGGCTAGGTGTTGGGTGTTGAGCTGTAACCTCATTTGCATCATGTGTGAATAACTTTGTCATCCTAGGCCCTGATTTTGGTAGTTATGTGTCCAACAGAAAGAGTTTCTTAATTTATCCACAGCCACGATTATGTCACAATAGAAGCCGTTCTCAATTACCTCAAACATAGGTAAAGTTAAGTCATCAACTTAGAGGTGAAAAGAGCCGAACACATGTGCTCCTGTCTCTGCAGAGACTCCTCTCTTCCTGGCTCTTTATACTTTACAAATCCTTCCATTCCTGTTTATTTCCCCCTAGTGAATTCATGTTCCTGTTTGGTTGCTTTGCAAATGAGTATCATATGAATTAAGTATAATAACTTCAGGTGGAGAATAAGTAGTAAAAAAAAAAATCAGCTAATAGTTTCATTTAAATGTCCTCAGTAGTAAAGAGCAGGAAGAGGAAACCTAGACAATATATAATCTAGGAGCTGAATTATTTTCAAATGGAATAATTTTCAGAGTTCCACAGAGTGACAATAGCTCCTAAATCACATGAAGGGAAAAGCTTATTTCAGCTTCTGGGTGTGTGTGTGACTATTTTTTTGCTCCCCAAAGCTAGAGTTGCTCTGATAATCAGCACACAGAAAAGTTGTCCTGCTGGGACTAAATTATAAATAAGAGAAGTGTTCAGCCCTCAAAGGATTTTACCTGTGGTAATAGTGCTTTCCGTCTTTAATATACTTCACTTTTATTATAGGATTATTACTTTCACCCCCTCTCCTGAATGTGCCATTTTGTCAGCACAGTATCTCATACAGATAAATAGCATTGAATAGGGTTATGGTAATTAAGAAACATTACAGTGACATCTTATACATCATAGTACTAATATTGAGTGAGTATCCAAAAGATAGGATATCTTCTTACAATGAGCAACAAACATAACTTTCTTCTTTTCTATGATGAAAGTAAGAATAGGTTAAGTCCATCATGTCTCTCTAAACATTTGGTGTATTTATCCTGGGGCATTTACAACCTGTATACCAGGTGACTTAAAACTCTGACATATGTGGACATGGGTAAGCAGATTGTGATCTACACTCTTGCAGATGTGTTAAAAACTGCACAAGAAGAAAAGATGAATTGTTATGTTAAATACAAATGTTCAACGAGTGTCAGGAAAAAAAAATAGCCCTAGAAATTCTCGTATCTAGAGGAGTGCTGTGTACTTGCAAAGTCCTGTGTATTATCTGAATAAACAAGTGTGAGCTATTGATATTAGCCACATGAATATTAGCCACATGCTAACCACATGTCACTTCCTACTGGACATTATGATTCATTTCTGTTTATAGACCTAATACTGCTTGATATCTCTTGTCAAGGACCATGTTCTATTGCACATTGTTTGATGATGATTCAAGTGTTCACCGATGTGTAGACCAAGTGTTCAAAACTGCAATCCCTACTGCTACTATTGCCTTTCGTTTCAAATAATTTTTCTCCTGCTCCATGTGTAGTAACCTGTGGGTGTCAGCATCTGCCACAACCATGACTATGAACAAATGTGAGGAAGATGAATGCACTGGAGTCCTTTTCATTCCAGAGTTCATTCTGGGTGACCATTGGTGGTCAGCTCATTCATTGATGGACACTGTTTGGCCTACTCTCTCAGCAGGTTATATAGAATGTTCTCAGTAAGAATTTCTCCACTGGGCCACCTCTGTGTGTTTGTACTTATATTCTGTTCTTCATGGGAGTTTTTTACAGACTTCAATCTTATTTAAGCTTAATATCTACCACAAAGACACTCTTCTCTTAATAATAATGTGTATACCATGATACTCCTTTATTCTTTTTTGGAACACTTATTTTTAGCCTAAACTAACTGTTAAATAATCCTTACATCCCTTGTTGACTAATCATGCATAAAGTGATATTTTTGTATTTCAAATATATCTTTTTGAGAGCTTAAAGAGGTGCATCCAACTCTAACATAAATGAAGCAGGTGGATGCATTCACTTTTCCTTCTAATCCAAATATTTCCTAGTTATAGATAATGCTTTCTTTGAACTAAGAAAGACATTTTTTCCCCAAAGAATTCTGAACTATGGAGCACTCAGGATATTTAAACAAATATTTTCCTGTGGATATCCATCATTTATACTTCCAAGGAAAAGACTTTTGAATCCATCAAATAAATTAGCTCTGGTATTAAAACACAGTTCCTTCTAAATGTGATTGCCCTTAAAATATATAGTCTTGAGGTTTTTTGTTTGTCTGTTTATTTTTTAGTCTCCTTGTGTGAGTGCTTTTACAGTCAGGAAGTTAACAATCAC
The DNA here is from genome assembly GCF_022837055.1 of Prionailurus viverrinus. Classification (NCBI taxonomy): domain Eukaryota; kingdom Metazoa; phylum Chordata; class Mammalia; order Carnivora; family Felidae; genus Prionailurus; species Prionailurus viverrinus. The sequence continues at coordinate 97,094,189 of NC_062569.1, forward strand.
ATATTTTCACCCTTTTGATTTTCCCTGATTTGGTCTTATTCAGTTAAGTGTAGAATGGTTGTACCATGTATTAAAGCTTTCTCCTGTTTGTCCATTATGGAAATAAAATTAATTGGAATATAGGTCTCAGATTGGAAGAATGCAGGGAGGATTAGAAGATGTAAATACAGGGGCGCCTGGGTGGCGCAGTTGGTTAAGCGTCCGACTTCAGCCAGGTCACGATCTCGCGGTCCGTGAGTTCGAGCCCCGCGTCGGGCTCTGGGCTGATGGCTCGGAGCCTGGAGCCTGTTTCCGATTCTGTGTCTCCCTCTCTCTCTGCCCCTCCCCCGTTCATGCTCTGTCTCTCTCTGTCCCAAAAATAAATAAACGTTGGAAAAAAAAAAAGAAGATGTAAATACAGAGGGAGTGAGGGTGAAGGAGGGCTACCTCATACAACCTCATTATTACTAGTGATGTTTAATATTTTTAAGAAGCAGATTTTGAACATTTACTCATAATCACTCTTTCAAAAATCAGGTAAGACTATTCTTTTTCCTTGATGATATTGCTACATTAGTCTGAAAGCCTAAAAGTCAGGTTAAAAAATAAGAAAATGCAATTGTCCTGTGGTTTTTTTTCCTGTTGTTGTAAACCGTAATAGTTAGGTAAACAACATTTAAGTTGTAAACCACCCATCCCCATCACCACCACCTACAGACACATTGTATTTTTCTTCAAAAATGTACGAGATTGTTAAACATAGATGTTTTTTAGATATTACTTTATGGAAGAAGAGAGGGAACAAAAATTACTTTGTGACTATGTTTATAAGATACCCAACAAATGTTTTAAAAAGTTTAGAAAGAAAGGCCTGTTCTGTGAGTAACAGTATTTTGCATGTTACCACTTGATGCTACTATTATCAATTTTGGAAATACTATATGGACCTTGTTCCCTTTATATTCATAGTTCCTAATAACTCCTGACATTTATTTATTCTTCTATTAATGAAATCCTAGTAATAGGAATATCAAGATAATGTGAAAAAAACAACAATAGAAGTACAAAATACAGAATACAATGACAACTTATTCTTAATCATAGTCCAATACAAAGTACATGTCCTCCAAATTCTAATACATGGACTCTAACCCATGGAAACTCAGAGAGAGATGTTCAAAGCGTGATGAAGGGGAAATGCAAATTTTGAAAATAACTTACTAAGTGTGAGATGCATCAGAAAGGAAAACTCTACTGAGGTGATACACAATGAAGAGGTATAGTTTAGTGGAAAAACAGAAAGGATATAGATAGAAAACAACAGATTGGAGCCAGAGGAGAAACTTAAACTTAGGAGGAATCTTAGTGGGCATCTGGGGCTAGTGTTCTGGTCCATGATAAAACACCTTTTTACAGAAGTGATATGTGGCCAACCACCATCCAGACTCTTCTGGACACACACACACACACACACACACACACACAGTCAGAGAGAGACAAAGAGAAATAGAAAAATCACATTAAACACATATTGAATTCAGAATTATTATAATTTTGAAATAGATTCCTCCAAGATAATAGTGATTAATTTCTATCTGAGACTGAAACTACAAACCCAATATTTTCTCTATTATAGACCAGATGGCCTGTTATGGCTCCTGGAATACATTTAAATGAATATTCTACTTCTGTCAGTTGCCTTTTTATATTAATATGGGCTAGGTTTCCATTTGTGACTGGAGGTCAGAGGTTACAAAGAGAATCAATTTAGAAGCCAGGATGAGAATGGAAAATCAAGGAGTCCTTATCCAGTGCTGTGTTAGTTAAGGATAGGGTGAGGTAGAGATAGGATTGATAGGGACAGAAGTTTGGCTGGTGTAGCAGGTCACACATGAACTCACATTTGATATACAGATAAGGTCTTCTGTCCTGCTTATCTTTTTCTGAAATTATTAAGTGCTTTGATGACCTTTCGGGGAACAGCGAGCAATTCTAAGTAGTGTTCAAACAATGAATGACAGCACTTAATAACACCAGAAGGACTCAGGAAATCCAAGGGAACACATTAGCATGTTATAAAGTCCTAGAAATAATTTACCTGATTCCGAGAGGTTATTTATACTCAAAGTTTTGCTTCCATGGAAGAGTAGAAAATTAAACAACAATAAAGTTAGCTTGTTAAAGCTAAGACATTTAAAACAAACAGCACCCAAAATTTCTGGATTAGTTTTTCATGTTAATGGACTTTTCTACTGTATACTTAGAACAGATTTGTACACATAAAGGATGACAGTATTTATATGTGGCTTGAATCTGTGGAAGCCAAAATCATGCAAAAAATAATGGAATCACCAGTAGATGAATAGTTATCCCTATTGTCTTTGAATCAAAACAAAACAAAAACAAGAAAACCCCATGACTGATAGAAAGATAGAACATCAATGTAGTTCAGTCTTTGCTTCAAAATATAGAACCAAGATAAAGTACGTTAATATTTTATCAAGAAAATATATCTCCTCATTAGTGATATGACAAATTTGAGGATATGTACTGAACTGCTACCTCTAACCATTATCAAATAGTCAGCTTGGGAGGACTTCAATCAATGCAATAAGACCACTTCAAATTGTGTTTGTATCAAACAATGAGACTTATCTTGCCAGGTGATAGAATGCTATTTCAAAGTTTTGTTGTTATAGATTTCCCCTTTTTGTTTTCTAGTTTTATTTTTGCCTTTCTCCACTTAATGCAGACTTTATTAGTGGATTCAGTTCCATGATATAACAGACATGATGATAAGTTCTGTCCATGCTCAAATCCATCATTGGACAGAAGTTTTATTAAAACATATATTGTCCCTGTATTTGTTTTGTTACATCCATGTTTGTTTGTTTGTAGGTCTGTGACTCATAAGACATATGCATAAATAAGTCTTCAATGCTGTCACAAAGAAAGAAAAATGGTTTCAGTAACTTCTCATGTTTACATCCATCTCCACTTTCACTCTGCTTTCTTTTCTATTTTTTTAAATATTTATTTATTTTTGAGACAGTGTGAGTTGGGGTTGTTGCAGAGAGCAGGGGACAGATAGAGGGTCTGAAGCAGGCTCCCCACTGACAACAGTGAGCTTGATGTGAGGCTTCAACAAACGAACTGCAAAATCATGACCTGATCCAAAGTTGGATGCTCAGCTGACTGAGCCACCCAGGTACCCTTCTGCTTTCTTTTCTAAAGTCCCATTTCCATTTCATCACTGTTTTTATTTTTTCTCTTTTCACAATTGCATCCTAACCCATATTTATTCCCCTATACTGAATTCAGATAGAATATCTAAGAATACACTCATGGTAATTTTTTACTTCTTTCCTTGGTGTTTCTAGCTGTCCTTCTCTGTGGCAGAAAAGAGCCCCAAAATGAGTTTGGGTATCATTATTGGATTACTCCTCCTACAAAACAATAATAAAAGTGCAGCTTCTCTTTTCACTAACTACAACTTGGCTCATTATCCCTCAGAAAATTGTATTTTATACTCTATCCACAAAGTAGATTATACTTCTACGATTTAAGATGGGAATTTTACAAGAAAAATGTTTCCATTGTTTTCATACTGTTAGTAAAGTAGAATGTTCTTGTTCAATATTCCTAGAGTACCTAGCCCCAAGTGTTTTTTAAAACAATCCAGTTTTGTTATTATTTCCACCTGAAGAAACTTAAAATATGAAAAAAACTAACAGGGAGTAAGCAAATCTGGACTCTTTCAAGATTTGCAACCTCAGGGAAGATATTTAACTTCTCTAGTTCTGTTTCCTCTTCTGTAAGATAAATCCAATTAAGTTGTGTGTTTGAGATTGATGTTTACACTGAAAATCATGTTATGTTAATAACATGGTATCTTATGTATAGATACTGAAAATAAATTATAGCATATTAGAAAGCTTGAATTCTGTTTTTATTTTATTAAATCTTATTTTAAATTTTTTTAAATTTTATTTTTAAGGGAGAGACAGTGTGAGTGGGGGAGGGGCAGAGAAAGAGGGAGACACCGAATCTGAAGCAGGCTCCAGGCTCGGAACTGTCAGCACAGAGCCTGATGTGAGGCTCAAACTCATGAACGATGGAATCAGGACCTGATCCAAATTTCGATGCTTGACCAACTGAGTGACCCAAGCACCCCATATTAGCTTAACTGTTTGTTAATTCTCTTCTTGGTCATCAATTCTTTACAGTGGAGCCATGAAACATCATACTGTAACATCCTATGTTACTATTTAAAGCTTCAAAGAATCACTTCTAGAATGTTAATTATGAAAGGAATCTATAGTATATATGGTATAATCGTCTACCATTACATACGAAGTAATTAAAGTCTGTAGAAGTAAATAGGGTTTGTCAAGATCTCAGAACTAGTGACTAAACAACCTGGACTGCACTTTAAACTTTCCTGACTTTAAGTTATGGTATTGTTACTGCTTGCTATATATAACTATTTAAGTGGGATGTTTGGGTGGGTATGGAAGGGCTAAGAAACATTTTAAGATGTTACTTAACATCTTCTGTGAAGTGACATTCTGTGTTCACAGCTCAAACAGGATAAACAGGGAGTCCTCATAAAAGTCACAGCTGAAAGTGTTTTCTGTAACCTTCTAACATATGTTAAACATTAAAACTCCCTCAGCAAGTCAAAATTATCCAGGGGTTAGCAATTAGAGTGCCCATGTGCTTTCAGGAATACATTTTCTTGGACCTAATTGAGAACAACTTGACCAGTGTTTCATTTCATGATTAGTCCTTATTGGCCACTGAAGGACCAAAGCTGCTAATGCTGGTATGCTGACAAACTCAGCTGCTAAGACAGTCACAATCTAGATCTCAAATACAACAAAGAATCTTTGTGGTCCATCTTACCCGACAACTCTACTTGAGTTTCATGGGGCAGAAGGATATTAAGGCTTTGGCCATCCAGGGAAATGGTTGTGCTACTTGAAGGGAAATTGACCTTCCGCATTGTTTAATGACAGTCCTTTACCGTTTCTGTCTATCACACCAGTAAGATGACAATTTTTATCACATTAAAGGTTTTGTATGACTGAAAGGCTCCTAAATGACTAATTGACCATTCACATATTGTTAGGACATTTTTCATTCATGACTGTGGTGTAAAAGTGTATCATGCTTTTCAATATAAAACTAAGGAAAACAAATTTTAAGTTACAAGAAAATAAATTAGATATCAGTGTTCATAGTGGGAGGGTTGATTATTCAAATTTAAGAATTTATTCCTTTAACTGAGATTCTTTACTGAGTGCCCCCATAGAAATGTATATGTACTTACATTTATTTTTTTAAATGTCTATTTATTTATTTAGAGACAAAGAGCTCAAATGGGGGAGGGGCAAAGAGGGGGTGAGAGAATCCCAAGCAGCCTCAATGCCAGCACAGAGCCCAAAATGGGGCTCGATCCTGTGAACTGTGAGATCATGACCTGGGACGAAATCAAAAGTTGGATGCTTAACCGACTGAGCCACCCAGGCACCCATGTCCTGTAGTCATTACTAATAGTGCTCCCTTTCATTCTAAAAAGTGCCCTGGTTGGAATTATGTGTCATCTTATTGATAGGGTTGCTGCATAATGGAATAAGCTCATTGTTATCTTGGATATATAATAGCATTACACAAATAAAATTTAGCGAGGACTCAGAGCACTGCCATTAGGACATTTATTCATTACTTCATTATATATTATTCAAACTTTAGTGAATATTTATTGAGCATTATGTGTCAATAAATATTTTAGAGCAATTTATTGAGCATTGAACATGCTCAATGAACAGCTTATTGCAAATGTGTGTGGGATGCTAGAGATTCAAATGTAAACTATAAATCAATAAAATATGTAATAGATGCGTTATATATCTCACTTAACATCTAATAAGAAAGGTTCCAATCCACATTGTATAGCTGAGGAAATAGGGTTGCAGAGGTTTCATACCTTATTATTCCATAGCTCATACACAGAAAAGTCAAATTTGTAACTATTCATTATTCAAATTTTGTACTTACCCTCCATCATTTCACCTTTTAGGCTTAATTGAGATAGGCATTAAAGAACCTTGTGCATAGTCAATGGGAGGGAATGGACAGATGTAATGATGAAAAAGGAATGGGTAGAGCACTACTCAGCACTCAGCTTTCTGAGCTATAGGGTCTAATCATTAGGAGGGCTTATCTAGGCCCTACCAAATCATGTGGATACACTAACAGGGACAGCACAGCTATCCAGCGCATTGAATGATCTGATGTTACATAGATTCTTCTATCTGGTTGGACTACCATTTCATTTCCTATGTAATGTTTATTTATATTTGAGAGAGAGAGAGGGATAGAGCGAGCATTAGCTGGGGAAGGGTAGAGAGAGACAGAAACAGAATCTGAAGCAGGTTCCAAGCTCTGTGCCGTCAGCACAGAGCCTGATGCAGGGCTCAAACTCACACGCTGTGAAATCATGACCTGAGCCGAAGTCAGATGCTCAACCAAGACACCCAGGCACCCCTCATTTGCTATTCAAATCCCAATAAAAGTTATTTTCTTTTTTTTTTTTTAGACTACAGACATTTCTGCCCCCTTTCCAGCCCTGTCTTCAATGTGTTTGTCCTTCAAAAGAAAAATATTGCTTTAGGTGTGCAACAGTTTCTAAAGTTAAGAGTAAAGTCTACAAGAAACAAAAGTGAAAGAAATAGAAGAGAGAAAGAGACAGGATGAGAGAGTGTGTTTGAGAAAGAAGAAATGAAAGAACTTTAGAAATCCTGAAACACACACAAAATATTGAGGTAAAATTAAAAAATGGAAGGATTCTATGCTTAAGTTTTTCTAAAAAGTGATTTTATCTTGTTTTTGAAATTTTTTTGAAGTTTTATTTTATTTTTGAAAGAGAGAGAGAGAGAGAGAGAGAGAGAGAGCACAAGCAGGAAAGGGGCAGAGAAAGAGGGAGAGAGAGAATTGTAAACAGGCTCCATGATGTCAGCACAGAGCTCAACTCTGGGATCAATCTGACAAACAGTGAAATCGTGACCTGAGCCAAAATAAAGAGTCAGATGCCCAACTACCCAAGCCACCCAGATGCCCCAAGCAATATATTTTTTTTGATGCCCTCACAGATCATAATACCTAAAGGACGTTAAGGAGGTGCCATGAACCCCTAGGCTCCTATCCAGCAGCACACTATCAAGAAGCTCATTGTCCACTTCCAAACCTCCATCTACCCGCACAAATCCTCGGATATAGCTAAGAAAGAAAGAAGAGGTAGATAAAGAAGCTATGCCTTTCATGAAGGATGGAGTATGGAGTTCCAACTAAACTTTGAATTATAGTAAGGAAAGAGAGTTTTGATTAGCTAGACAAGAGAGGCATTTATAGCTGATGTGACACTGTGCTTACCAAAAGGAGTACCCCTTAATATAAACAACAACAGGTATTTGTGTTTTATCTACCACAAAGAGAAAAATTAAATGACCATTCTCATTAGTCTAGCAGTAGTAAGAAGCAACTGGGGAAAGGATGTGTTAGTTGGAGTTAGATTTAGTTGCATATTACAGAAAGTCCAAACAAAGTCGCTTAAACAAATGAGGGTTTTCAGTTTCTTTAAGGTAAGATAGTCCAGAAGTGATATCCAGGAATGAAATTATTTCACAACTGCCCTAAGCCTATAGTTTGACTTTGCCATCTTTATTTATATATTTTTTTTCTCTGATGTTAATTTATTTTGAGAGTGAGAACACAGGAGAGCAGGGGAGGGGCAGATAGTGACAGAGAATCCCAATTAGGCTCTGTAGCTCTCAGTGCCATGAGATCATGACCTGAGCCAAAAGCAAGAGATGGATGCTTAACTGAATAAGACCCCCAAGTGCCCCTCACTCTTTAATGAGTGGCTTCCATCCTCAAGATTCAAGGAAGTTTTTGGAGGTCCATGCTTTACATTTTTATCTCTCCTTCAGAAAACATCGCTGGAGCCTTTGTCCATTGACATTCATCCATTTCATCGTTAGTCTGTCTACAGGAGAGGCTGCAAAATGGAGGTTTTTAGCTGGGCTTATTGCCAATAATATAGATATTCTCTTATGGATGGAAAAGTGAAGAATAAATACTGGGGTCAACCCAGATGGAGATTGTGTTTTTATATTGAAATGTACATGATATGCACATGATGGCAGGAAAACAGAGGTTCCTAACCTAATGAGCTGTCCACTAAGGGAGTTGCTGTTCTAGTGACAGTATCTCTGCCAACTTAAGTCTCAGATTCCCAAAGGGACAGAGATGGGCCTGGCATAGTGTCTTCTCCCCTGTGAACGTAAGGGACTTCCCTCTAAATTCCAACTATTTTCTTGTTTCAGTTGATAATTAGCCTTGAGAAGAAACGGAGTAGTACTTCCTGACTTAAGGGAAATACCAGCCGAAGCATATCAAGGGTGTTGTGCAAATACATTGGGGGATCGGCAAAGTAAAAGTATTGATGATAATTTTATTGCTTCAAAGCATTCCCCTTAATAGAGTTTAAGTAACAGATCCAAAATACATGGTGGTGGCACCATCAACTCATGAAAGCCTTTTCTTCTTCTCTGACCTCCATTAGTATTTGTTAACAAAAAGGGATGTATCTTTTCAAAAGTCACATACATTGTTAACCTCCCATGGTTAATTTCCACTTAAATGAGTAACCATTATATTATGGAAGAAGGGGGTATGGACACAAAAAAATGAAGCACCTGACTTTCATTCCATTTTATTATAAACTGTGGGAATTCATTCTTCCTTATGTATTGCAACAGCTCTTAAGTTTTGAATCTCTATTTAGAGATAATGGTCAGAGACACTGTTTTAGAACCCTACAATGACCTTATCATAGTCTTCTCTAGGATGGGATATCTACAAAATAGTGCATGTAAAGTGCTCAGCTGGTGCCTGCCTCCCAGAAAAGGAATACCCAATAAGTGTGGGTTATCATTATTGTTAACATTAAGGTTACTATCTTCTTGCTCCTTGCTGACATCCCTGCTTATTCCATTTGTAATACTCTTCTCACAGTTAGACAAAAGTGATTATGTATGTTTATTCTTTCCATTTTCCCTTTCTTCTCATATCCTCTTTGTTTCCTCTATCTACATCTCTGCATGCCTGAAACCTTACCTCTGCATGAAATGCGAATATTTTTTAGGCTGTTTGGATGGACTTTTAAATTGGTATACTCAAATCTGTGGACAGAGGACATACATACCAGTAGCTAATCAATAGTTTGCTTTCAATATGTTCATCTTCCATCACTGGGTCCATAATAAATAATAATGAGACTTCCCTATTTATTGTACACTCTCTGCCATGTGCTCTACACATCCCATGGTTTCCTATAAACCAGATCCTCACATTTCTTTGTCTCTTGGTTTCAGCTCAGGTGTTGCTTCCTCTGAGTGATTTTGTTGCTTAACCTTTCTGCCCTCTCCTAAAGTTCTTGGCTTGTAAGCGGCGTAATAAATTCCTATCTCATCATCATTAACTGTCAACTGGAAATCCACAGCCAGGTGAAGGGTAGAATAGGAACCCATGTCTTGTCACTAAAGCTTGCTGGATCTCTAATAGCTCATTAGCATACCATACACAAGCATCCTGCTTTTAATTAGTTACGTGGTGTGATAATTAAGTAGTATTTCTCTGCAATTTCCCCTCATGTGGGGGAAAAGGGAGAGGGAAGAGGTTGGCTAGCAGTGGAAAGGGGTCTTAAAGCTAAGTATAAAGTTTTAAATAATTGTGACCCTGGAGACAAAACAGCTAGCAAACTCTCAAGGGGAGAAAATAAAATACTTCCTTTGTGTTTGAAAAAAAATGAGATAAAAATCGCCCTGTTTTCATTCTTGCTGGTAGTTATTTGAAGGAAAAAGCTTTTTAAAATTTTAAGCCAAAGATAGAAACATATACTGTGTTTGATTTTGATAGGAGAGCAAAACTTGTGTTATAGTGCTAGCCCAGGTCAGGAGAAGAGGACAAGGGGAAGACAACAGCCCAAATCATACATTAACTGAGGAACCCTACTGAGGCCTTGATTGTTCAGCACCAGAAACACTTCAGGAAGCCTGTATATGAGCACCAACGAATGACCAAGCTAATTACACTGTTGAATATAATTTTTTCTCACCTCTGGGAAAGATGATGCATCTTTCCTCTAGATGGTTGTCATGGAATTGGTGTGAGGCAAAGCACTTTTTGGGGGAGAAATTTATCTTCTTAAAAACTCCATCACTTTGAAACAGTTATTTAGCTTACTATGGCCAGAGCAACAGGACATATAAACTAAAGCTATATTCTGTCAGAGTATTAACTATTGGGTTTCTTCTAACAGGGAAGCAGATGGCAGGACTATGAGCCCTCTATATGTGGATTTGAAAAGTTACCATATCATCAAAAGGTCAGATGTAAACCTGTTATGATATAAAGTACCAAGTGCAGTTCCACATTGAGCCTTAATGGAAATACAGTCCTGTAATTTCTTGGAAATTGTGTGTACCTGAAACAAGTGCCAAATTTCCAATTTGAAAAATTCTAACATGAACTTTAGCTTTTCTCCAGGTGACCCTTCCTCAAGACAGGAAAAATTGACAGTTCTGGTGCTCTTGAGCATATACTTTTTCATGCCAAAGATGATTTTCAGTAAAATATGGGCAGAATTGTAAACTTGTTTTGAATTAGACACTAATCTCTAAGCAACCTCCTTCAACTGAACGTCAATATAAAGAGAAGTAATAATACACAGTAGTGCACTGACTTTAGAAAACGGTTGCCAAATCACTAGGGAGGTTGTCAAAGAAAAAGACGATTCTAATATAGAGACTTGGAAAGTGAGTGGATTAAAAATAGAATAGGGTTGATGAGTTTATGTCTACTTCTCTATTTGTTCTTTTTCCCTCCCCTCTCTTGTTCCCTTGGTATTCACCACAAAGCAGAAACACTGAACAATCTCCTTTAGCTCTTGGCAGATGACTTAATATTAAAAATTGATATTTCCCTTTAATGAGACAAGTGTGTGGGAACAGAAAAGTGTAAGGTGATATGTATAGACATGTTCCGTTGCCATCCTGCATGGTAGTAACACACCATCATTTTCATAAGGAGTTTCTCAAAACTGATCTGTACTTACTTCTCAGGCTCCCAAGAGGCTGAGTATGTCTTATTGCCATCTGAGTGAAGGAGCCACAAATGACTTTCTTCCACTCTGAGTAAAAATCTTGGCCTCCAAACCATGCTGCCATATTTCCTTAGAAGTCAAAAGATGCAACAAAGAGAATATGTTTTTTTATGTAAATTAACATTAGTAATATTAGTGGATCCAGTCATTAGTTGTTAGAACAGAGGCTTGTAAATACCCATTGATATTTCTAGAACTCTGTATTTAAGGACATAAAGCTGTTGATATAATAAGAAATAATATAAAAACTATAATCTTGGTAAGTGCTTATGGAAGTATGCCTGACTTCATAGACGTGAAGCTGAAAATACTGAAACATGGTACAGTTTCTTACCAAATACATGACTGTAAAAATGCCCATCCTTTTATATAGTAGATTAATTAATTCTTACAATTGAGAATATATATAGTTAATTATGATGATCTTTCTATCTTTGTCCTGATCACATTCCTTATTATCTTTGTCATTCATATATTAAACAAATGGATCTTTTACTGTTTTTTTTTTCTTTTCTTCCTCTTCTACAGAGTGTTATCTTCTCTGTCTGTTGGAGAGCATACAGGTTTTCCCAGTGAGAATGGATAGAATGATAGAGCCCAACCAATAGAATATCTTCCTAACCAAATCATTGCTATAGGAGCCTACAAAACAAGATCACTGTGCTTTCTATTCACTAGGCACCCATCAAACTAGTTTCTTTGAGTCCATCTGAACCCCTGAGTCTGTGCACCTACCTCTTGAGGGACCTAGATGAGAGTTCCAAGCTCAGAAAACTGGATGTTATATGGTTTGTTTCGACTTTGATGATTGCTTGCTTCCCCACTAAATGTCTGTTTCCTTCTTCTTGCTGCCTCCTTAGAACATATCCTTTTGAACATTTTACCTGCTCCCTTAGCAAGATGTGCTAAGTGATTTATGACTAGAAATTTATTGCATTCTTTTCTGTGCAATGATAGCTTTACAGATACAGTAGTCTGTATCTAAAGAAGTTTTAGTAGTTCTGTTTTGCATGTACCAAAAAGTACTTGCCATCTATCTTATAATCCTAGAGAATATCAGAGTGAATAGAGAGTCACATGCCTATAGCCCAAAAAGTCAGAATCTCAGAGAGGACCTTGTATATTTTGATGAGTCAAAAATGTTTAAAACATCAACATTAAAAAAATTCACTTATGGGTAGATTAAAGACTTCAATATGGAGTCAGAGAGGAAATTTATCAGCATTTGTATCACTTATACCCTAAAATCTAAGCCTAAGAAGACTAAATTCTCACACCACAATCTAGGATCGATAGTTTATGATTTCTACTTCCTAGATAGTTAAAATTAAATTTCAAGTTTTACATCAATAAGACAAAGACTCAACAGGTTGTAACTATTAACTCTGTTTTTTTTTTTTATTTCCCATGGGAGAACTGCTTTTTTCCACACAACAGTCCCTACACTTAGATGAAAAACACCTTAAATGGCAAATAAAATGTGGGTAGTGTATGTCAACCTCAATTTGGGTCAGAAGTATAATTAGAAAATGGTAAGGAAGACGTTACATCAGGTTCATTAGGGAAGTAATGTAGTATTTATTATATTTCAAATTATTCTTCTATTGTATACATCAGCCACATAGAGTATTAAAATATTTGCTCAATCATGTCTTACTTTAATTTAGGAAAAAGGTGTGAATGCAGATATGTATACCCAGATAGCAAAATGTACACATTCCAGTTGCAAAGAAACTGATCAAAATTAGAGCATTTTAGAAAGGAGAATTCCAAGATCAGTACATTCTGCAAACCTGCCCACAGTTGGCTAAGACTTTTCTGAAGAATCTAGTCTTCCGAAAGCTTGGATTCTAATTGACTGTGCTAATTTCCTAGATAGGCAGTTGTTTCCTAAACAGGAAATGGTGCAAACCACAGATCACTTCAAAGAAAGCAAATCTGGAGGAAAAAAAAAAAGAAATTCAAATCTATGAGAAAGACTGAGCTCAAGTGGAAGGATGCCATGATGAAGAAAGAATCAGATGACAGCTTTCTAAATAGCAAGGTGACATGCTGATAATTCAATGTGATGCTAAGATAATAAAAATTCATGAGAGCACTGGCTTCATAAACAGACACACGCTATCACAGGACAGGAAAGCTGTAGCCTATAGCTCCTATTTATTCAGTAAGGTGAGAGTATATCTGGCATTCCCCTTCTAAGTCTGAGTGCCCCAGGATCAGAAAGATACTGATAACTGGAAATGAAAGAAGAAACCAACAACAAAAATGATTAAAGAACTTTAGGACGGATGAAGAAAGATTACAAGAATAAAATAGCTCTAGTTTCACTGTGATAACTAGGAAGTAATATGCATGATCACTATCTACAAGTGCTGTATCAGAAAGTTGTAAACACTAAGGAGGCAGAGAAATAATTTATAATACTCTGATACCAAGGTGTATGTGGCTAAGGGTAATAGGATAGAATTACACTATGCAAAACATAATTTGAAAGCGCTGGAATACACTTCAGAAAAGTTAATTGTGCACAAACTGTTTCACATGCTCAGAATGTTAATCAACTGCATCCTCCCCCTGGTGATGCTTCTCTTTGCCTACACCTCTACCCCCATGAACAAATACTCAAGGAAAAGCACTTCACTGAAGGCCGTATCTCCCACAGGAAATGTTGTCTTGGACTTTGGGCCTTGGGCCCAGATTCTCCCTCCCCAAGGCACAGATGCCCACTAATTGGCTTCTATTTCTCTAAGCCTCACAAAAATATTGATCTGGCTCTGACCAGAGAAAATGGGACCAGAATTTCGAAGCTAAAAGTTATGCTACTTAACAATACTGATGTTTCACCCCACCCCCACCTGGAAGTTTCCCTAGGTGATTAGCACTCCCTCTAGGTGTCCAAGTGTAATAGCTAATGACTTGGCAGATCATGCTGTGGTCTCAAAAGGGGTCCGAAAAGTGTGCACTGAGGTCTTGAAGAAATGATTATAAACTCTATATTTGGATCTCATTTTTATTTTTTTATATATTTTTAATATATTAGTATGGCTTATAATATATTAGTAAGGCAGTTCATTATTCAAAAATAAGTACATATATGTAGACTGAGGTCATATGCTTTAATACAACTTTTAAAAATACTGTATATTGCTAGATAGGAGAGAGACTCCCAGAGGTTAAAGAGTTTTATGTACCTCTAGGACCTCAGTAATGTCAAATGAAGTAAAATATTTATTTAACCCCACTGGAGAGTTAAATGTACTTATACAAATGAGAAATTTTAAAATATTGAAAGGAAGAAAAGTTTAGCATCCCTTCCCTTAAGAGAAAGAGAACCTCTTCCTGAATACAAACCAGAGATTTGACCCTATTTGTCAGACAAATACTTATACTTGGAAATGTACCCTTTTAAGCAACAAACCATACCTGGGGAAATTGCAGGTAGAAAATTGAGGAGAAAAACTGTAGGAAAAACAGAGTGTTTTGAGATTAAATAAAATGAGAACAAAGAGGAGACAGTGCATAGCAATGATATGGCAGAGGTTAAGGCTGGTTGTTTTTATGGCAGGGAGTGAAGAAGTAAGAGAATCACTGTCTTACATCTGAGGGTATTTGTTACCAAAAGAATCTTACATTCATTTACACACTTGACCAATAGGAGATAAACATATTCTTGCAAGCAACCCGATCACATTATTGCAAACCAACACCACCAGTATTTATGTGTACTACTTTCTAAATAAAAAACTAGTTCCATGCACTTCACTATCATATTGGCTTCTAGTTGTGATAGGCAGAGAAGTAATCTATGAAAGCATTTATAAGCCTTAAAATAGGAAAACACATGTATAATTACAAGGAACAATGAACATGAGAAAGAGCTTCTGCAAAATTTTCCAGTTTTCATCTATGAATGAGAAAGTGTCAGGACTCAAAATGAACCAGTCTAAATTTTTCACCACTTGTGAGCAAAATATAGCTATTGAATACTGTCTTATGCTCATAGGACTATATTAGAACATAGAAGTCACTTTTTGTATGGTTTTTTTTAACTACTACCTATGACCAATGTATCAAGAATAAGCAAAGATAAAGGTTTTTGAGTACAAACAAGTGATTGAGGCCTGTGCACTGTTGGCATGAGATCACTGACATTTTAAGGTTGTCATGTTATTGGATAGCTAAATGTATATTGTTAAAATTTATCAGTTAAATGTATAGCCACTGAGTAATTCTGCAGAATTGTAAATTTCTGTTGTAATTACCAAACATGTTGAACAGTGTTAGAGCACCAAGGAACTGATATGTTGATATGTTTTGGTATTAAAAAAAAAAAAAAAGACAATTCTTGTGTAGGGTCAAGCCAAATCCAAAAGTCTACAGATTTGTTGAAGTGAGGACAGAATGACTACATTTGTGTGTGGGATTTTTGTTTTTACTTTGTTTTAAATGTTTAGTTATTTTGAGAGAGAGAGAGAGCAGCAGAGGGATGGAGAGAGAGAGAGAGGGAGAGAGAGAATCCTAATCAGGCTCCACATTGTCAGCGCAGAGCCAGACATGGGGCTCAATCCCACAAACCATGAGATCATGACCTGAGCTGAAATCAAGAGTCAGATGCTTAACCTACTGAGCCACCCAGGCACCCCTGTGTGTGGGTTTTCTTTTTTTTAAATGAAATTGCTTCTCTCTGCTGGGAGCAGCTCTCCTGCCACACTACCTCTTGTCCTGAAAATTTATACCTGCTCAGAGTTCATCACCCGCTTCTTGGTCAGGAGTACCTGTCAGTTGTTGAGCCTATCACTGTCTGCAGTCGTGCTAAAACAACCATAGACACCGACAGGTGACCGGCAGGTGAGAGTCTCAGCAGTGTGGCATCCCTGTCCCCTGACATCACTTGTTCCTATCTGCAGCTTCCATTTCAAGGGAAGTTTCAAGGAACATTAATACAATAGCCAAGTTCACTGGGGCTGGGACTGCCACAGGCAGACATGGCTGGCACTGAGACTGAAATTGGTATTATGTTTGGGAGCTTCATCATTGGTTATACCAGGAACCCTTCTCTGAAGCAACAGCTCTTCTCCTACACCAGTCTGGACTTTGCCTTCTCAGAGGTCAGGGGGTTCTTTTGCTTGATAGTGGCCTTTCTCATCCTCTGCTGTGTGAAGGAGTCATATCCCTCTTCCATACATAGGTCTTTCTCCTGCGTTTTGTCTGCCCTGTTATGTTCCTTTTCCTCTAATTCCTCAGACAGCCTTGGGAATGTGATTGGCTCAGGGTTTGACAGAAGGAAGACAAACAAGTAGTATATTAGTAAGATTTTTTAAAAAATTGATGGAAAGTATCATTCCAATAATTTTCAAGAGTGTTACACATAAACCATTTGCTAAGAAAGTGCAAATTTTGCATAATGTGTGTCTCTTTCATTTTCCATTTGACCAGTCACTTCGCATTATTGTACATGCACAAAGTGATCACTCTAGAAGCATATGCTTACCTGAAAGTAACAACTCTTTTTTTTTTATTTTTTTAAACATTTATTTATTTTTGAGACAGAGAGAGCATGAGCAGGGGAGAGTCAGAGAGAGAGGGAGACACAGAATCCGAAACAGGCTCCAGGCTCTGAGGTGTCAGCCCAGAGCCCGATGCAGGGCTTGAACTCATGGACCGCAAGATCATGACCTGAGCCGAAGTCGGACGCCCAACCGACTGAGCCACCCAGGCGCCCTGTAACAACTCTGTTTTAATGTTAGGCAGGTGTGTTCACCTTCCAGAGGCAGAGTTAATATGTAATGGTATTATTTTCCTATTGGTGTTTTTGCTTCCTTAATTCAAACCATGTACCTAGGTATTACTTAGAATATGATACATTCAATAAAAGAGTGCCATCACCTAAGTATAATACAAGATTTTTTTAACATTGCTTTGTGTAGAATTCTGTTAAATTTTAGTAAAAAGGAAAACCTTCACAAAATTTGTCCCTGACATTCTGTTGAGTACTTTAAAGATTAAGGTTTTCAAATATACTAATCTTTAAAATGGAAAAGATTCTTAATTGAAAAAAAAAATAAAAGAATGGAGTAAACCTTCCATAGTAACTAAGTTATTGTTAATGCTCAGCTAAGAAAAGGTACTTTAAAAGCTACTGAAAATTCAAAGGAGAAATATACAAATGATAAGAAAGATTATAATGAGGGTTGGAAAACAATTTTGGAGAAGATAGATTCATCCTTAGATTACTCATTAATTTTGTAGAAAGGCAGCCGTATTAAATTTCATTTAGGAGGCCATAGAATTGCACATTTCTTCATTCTTTTATGAGAATGAGATTAAGGACAAGAAAACAAGCTAGAATCAAAGAATCAGTCTAAAGCAAAGTGGGTGACAATTAGGGTCAATGAGAATCAGCTTTGATTCCTCCCATTTTACCTGATAATTGTCAGGTTATTAATTTTATAGTGCTAATTAATATTACTTATACTTAATGAGGCGCTGCAAAATTCTGAGCCATTAAGGAAAGTCAAAGTATGTTTCTGTGTTTACTGAGGAAGCAAAGGAATACATTTAAAAAATCAATAAAATACTTGGAACAAAAAACCCCACGATAAATAACCTTCACTTAACTATTCATTGATTTAACTAATATTTATGGAGTACCTACTATGTATCAGAAATTCAAGGTAATGAGGTTACAGTGACTATAAGCAAAACCAAGTGTCCCTAGAGATCATGGAACTTAAATTCAAACGATCAGAAAAATTACATTGCTTGTTATAATTCTCAACCTGATGTGTAAGCTGATTCTATGTTATGTTTTGTTATTGGTTTTATTTTGTAATTAAGAGAAAATATTTAGAACAAATCTATAATTTTATATGGGATATGCAATAACAGCATTATTTTATATAATCTAATTTTGTTACATAAAATAGTCATACTGTACTACTCTTTAAGTACTTAAAATTGAATTTTGTGTGACTACTTAACGTATTATCCAAAGTTCATTGGAAAGCATAAAAGATAGAGTGAAAAGAAAAATGAGGACCAAGAAAACAAAAAGAAAGATTGAGCTTCTGTTCTGAACTAAATGTTTGTGTCCTCCTCAAATTTATTAGTTGTGATCCTAACCCTCAATGCAATGGTATTATTAGGAGGTGGGACCTTTATGAGGTGATGAGGTCATGAGGCTGGAGCCCTCTTGAATGGAATTAGTTTTCTTATAAAAGAGACCTTGGAGAGCTTTCTTGCCCCTTCTGTCATATGAGGACACAGTGAGAAAATGGCCATCTTTGAACCAGGAAGCAGGCTCTTATCAGACACTATATCTGCTGTTGCCTTGATCTTAGACTTCCCTTCCTCTAGAAGTATGAGAAACAAATGGTTGTTGTTTAATCCACCCAATCTGTTGTCTTTTGTAATAGCAGCTCAGACTGAGACAGTGTTCGTGACAGACGGATGCTTTATATACTGTCTTTTTAGGGCCCATTTCTCCTTCTTCTCCCAAGTTTCGGAGGGATAGAGTATATACAGTGCATACATTGGATCTACTACAGTTGTAAATGTGTACCAATTTGTTTAGTCTGCAGAAGTTCCCTGTAATTCTAGTGCTTGGTTCTCTGCTGCAGGGGATATGAGAAAACATGTCTCTGAAACTGAAGGGCAAACTCTGGCCTCCCATCCTAAGTTTAGAACTTAGGACCTACACACCAAGTGTGCCTTCTTGGAAGAGCACAACTTCACTCTGGAAACTATGCCCTGGGCTTTGCTCAAACGGGTCTCGACGGTGGGATTCGGAAAGAGATGGCCGAAAGCATGGGACCTCCAGATGTGGAAGAGCAGGCAAGAAGTGCTTGCTGCATCTGAGTGTCTTAGTACAAGCAATTGAAAAAAGGTAAAATGTTTCCTGCCATTGAAGAACAGTCATTTGTGCCACTCATAAAACGTGGCCCAATGGGTGTCAGTATCTTCTGTGTCAGATTCGTTTTTTCTTTCCTTCCTCCTCACCTGGATTGGAAAAAGTGAGGGCACGAAATAGGTTGAACTACTCTGCTTCATAAGAGAATGAGGTGATGAGGACACAGAACAGAGAAGAAAGAAAGGATCAAGCTTAGAAGAAGTGGATAAATTATATGAGAGATTTAGGTAAGGTCAAATATTTTGAACAGCCCTTACATACTAACCTGTGTAGGTATCTTATACAGAATTATAGATGAAGGCCTATCATATATTAATCATGTTATCAGTGTACTGTTCTATTATTCCCTCCAACCAATTCTTCAACTTCACTCAAGCTGTAAATCACACTATCAAAAATTAAAGATGGAAAACACCTGTGAGGTCATAGCTTATCCCTTGTCTTGAGCAGTGTGAGGAAAACCAACATTTTCCTCAGGATTTTGTAAAATGATTTTGTAGCTCCCCACACTGGCGTGCACAAAGGTCTACCCAAATGCACATGCCTTGCAGGTTGGGTTTGCACAGAGACAGGTTTTAAATGCACTAGGGGAAAGCAGCTCTTGCTAAATGTTTTATAACGTGTCAAGAAACCTTTATCGAACATTTAATCCAAAACCTGGCTTTGAACCAGGGAGGCATACAATTCTGTAATTAATTTTTTTTACCTTCTTTTGCTAATCGCTGATAAAAAGCTTAATTCTATTAACAACTCGACTTGACAAATTGCACCGCTCAACGGAAGCGTTTAGAAATTAATTATGCATTTTATTGCATTAGGTTGGATAAACAGGGAAGCACCAGGAAGAAAAAGGAAAACTGGGAGAGAAGGAAAATGGTCACAATATAAATAATTCATTGGTGTCTGACTATTTCCATTATGACTCAATGTGCCATTTAAAATATAAAATAAACACACCCCCTTCCTGAATGGCACCTCCTGTTTAAGTATGGTTTCACCTCTAGACCACGTTAATAATACAGGTTTCTTCTACTTTTTCCTGAAAGCATACATTTTTCCCCCTAAAGCCCAAGCTGATTTGGATCCCTAAAGGGACTTCTCATCTAGTTGTCATGGAAGCTCAATCTTTCCCCTTAGATCCTTCAGCCTCTAGTCTTAGGAATCTCAGAGCATGGCCTTCAGAGATTTAACTAAGAGTCGCAAATCCTAACAGTAAGTGTACTGTTGTAGCACCAAAGTATTAAAAACTAGGAGAAAGATTAAGTTGGCTTCCACTTCACTTCTCTAGTTAAGGCTAAGTGCTCAAGCAGTCAAAAGACCATATGCAATTTTTATGGCTCTCTTTGTCTATAAATATACATGTTTCAAAGTGGCTGTTGAAAGAGATTTCTGGCAAGGATCAAGTTCTAGCATGTGGACTTCTAAACTGTGTCTGCTCCAACCAAAGACTTTTACCCTGTAGCAAACTTGTCAGTAAATTCATGTTTAAAGCATTATACTCTTTCTCTCTGATATACTCTTTTGCATCTCTCTGGCCAATCTTCCTTTTCTTAACTTGTGAGCTAAAATATAATTATGCTTTTAGATTTTCTTCTAACCGCAGATGCACTCAATTGTTCTTTTTTTTTAATTTTCATTTCATAATTGTTATATCAGTACAAAACCATGTTACTGAAATTAATATCACCATCAATGATGATGGGCATGTCAGGAGAAGGAACTGTTCTTTGAAATGAGATGGAAGTGTAGATACAATGTCATGTCACACAGAGCACAGGTGCTTTCCTGATGTCCAGCTTCAGTAATTGGTAAAGAGCCCCCATCCAATCTGAAGAATGATGAGAATCAATTTCTTATCAGAAATCCTCTCCAGGGAAACAGCAGAGAGATTGAGAGATTGGCCAACACCCAGAACAAAAGTGACTATTCTTGGCAAATTTGTAAGTTTTTAACCAGGGAGGTTTGTGGAAAAATACATTATGGGAAGATTTTTGGGTTCTGGGAAATTTCCTGGAAATAGTTCCAATCGTTTGAGTTTTTCCAAAGACATTGAAACTAACATGTTCAACCACTAAACAGATTGTAGTCAGAGTTTTTATAAAGCCATAGTTTTGTATAAAGCCCCATGCTAGCTTTTTCTAGTTCTGGTTAAGTAATGGCACTCTCTTCAAGTCTGAGTCCCAGCAGGATCTGTCTAGGATATCACTGAAATAAGAAGGTGTAATAGAGGAACTGATTTTGTTTATTCATGAGAGGCAGAAATGGAGTAAACCAGGCTACAAGTCATCTTTATCATGACATGCTGGGGCCCCTTCTTTTAATTTCTGTCTGTTTTTATTTTTTATTTTTTTTTTGTTTTTTCTTTTTTTTTCTTTTTTTTTTTTTTTATAATTTTTTTTTTCAATCTTTATTTACTTTTGGGACAGAGAGAGACAGAGCATGAACAGGGGAGGGGCAGAGAGAGAGGGAGACACAGAATCGGAAACAGGCTCCAGGCTCTGAGCCATCAGCCCAGAGCCTGACGCGGGGCTCGAACTCACGGACCGCGAGATCGTGACCTGGCTGAAGTCGGAGGCTTAACCGACTGCGCCTCTGTCTGTTTTTAAAAGTCTATTCCCTTATTGGTCCAGCCACATTATGCCATTGTCCTTTTCTGTAAAGCAGGTAGGTACTGGTGAGTGAAATCTGTATGAATCAATTTGTTGCATAATTGAGTATAAGAACTGTCAAATCCAGATACAATTTATGGACAGACTTCTCGCTATAAAATGGATACAGAGACTTTCATCCTCAACAGATAAGTTTATTCCTTCTTCTCTGTGTTAGATGGTAAAGGGATTTTGGATACTATGAGATATATCACAGTCCTTGTCCTTAAGGAATATTCCATATACGTATAAAGTATATTAACAGAGAAACTCTTCTGGGGGTTATTATATTAAATGTTCCCAATGAAGGATGTGTACAGTCAGTGTTGCTGGACTTTAGAGGATTTGGTCCCATTGTGGAACTTTAGGGAAAGGCAGGAATTGGAAGAAGCATATGGTGTTTAAATTGGGAAGAACTTGATGATCTGAAAATTAGTATGTACTTAAAAAATGTTATGATTCTCAGAAAATGAGAATGATCTTGCTGGGCTTTTTTGAGAAGGAAGAGTTGTCACTGTGACCCTTACAGCAGCTTGAATCCTATCACTAACTTGGTGTCTTGACATTGTCCCCCACTCTTAAATTTCAAACTCTGTTGGTTTTATCCATTTTATTTTTCCACTATAAAACTTTGAGTTCACTGAAGCACTGCAGCTGCTAATATCCAATGTACAAATAAGAAATCTCCATCCTTCTGAGAGGAATCTACATAAGTCTTCCTGCAGACTAGCTTCAGCTATGTGAACAACAAAGAGAAATCTTCAGGTTTATTACATTTAATGTTATCTCATGCTCTCTTTTCCCCTTGCCTTTGCAGTCTTATTTTGGGTTGCTGTGAATTGTCATTTGCAAAGATATGTGAAAGATAGAAGACAAATACTAGTAATAAAAACATGCTTTATGTATTACATATATGCAATGTTCTAGAAAAATGTGTTTCTCCAGGGAGTATAGCTGATGTTTACAACCACCACAGAAACTCTTTGTTTAGAAATTGGATCTTGCTACTGGAAAATACCACCTCCCATTTTTTGTCTTTCCATGGATGACATCTGAGTACTGAAATTCATGTTATATGGCTGGTTGGTATGTGCAGATGGTGAAGGGTATTTTATTTCTGTATTTATTCAATTTGGAAAATGTATCCATTTTTTAGATTCCTTTGCGATAGTAACATATCAAGACAATCCCTAGCTCTCTCTTTAGGAAGAAAGAATAGTCAAAGAGTGAGGCCATGTGCTATGCTCCAGAGACCTGATAATTCTCCAAATCTGGAATAGCTCTGGGACTACTGATTTAGCTCAAGATCATGTTGATCAAAAAACTCTAGAAAGGGATAGACTTACTCAATATTTGGTGTTTTGTTTTTGTTTTTGTTTTCCCATTGGTCAGGGCATCGTAGACCAAAGAGGCCTCAATCTTTGATTGGGACTTATGTCCCCAAATTCAACTGGAATCATTTCCTAAATCTTAATGATGGGTGTTATGGAATTGGCCTTCCTGGAGGCTGGTGCAAATCAGAAAGATCCCTTAAAGTTAACTTTAGGGTCACATTTGTGAGGACAACTGAAACCATAAAAATTACAGAAATGGTAGTGTTGTATGCCTAAGTAGATATTTATTGCAGTAAGTTTTCCTTGAATTATTCACATTCATAATGCTAAAATGTTTTGTTCTCATGGGAAAATCCAAGATAGTTATTAAAAAATGTGTATCTACATAGAGTCACAGGGACTCATGATTACAAGTACCTTTAGATATTTTTCAAATGAACCAACCACCTACTCCCCCTAGCTATGCCCTCTGGTTTTTGCCACAAAATAGTGAGCAAAGCAGCAAGGAAAACCACTAACAGTGATGAAATTCTCTAATTATTCCAAAGACTGGATAAGAATCTTCATCTTGCAGGTCACAAGCTACCTAAAGCCAATTTCCTTATGGCTAACTTTTAAATGGGTGATTCGAAAAGTCTCATTTTTTCAGTATTGAATTCATGAGGGTTTCTTGGTGTGAGACTACTGGATTATTTCTCTCCCTAGCATATTCAAATTGTTGCCAATGGAGGCAGAACAATGACAACTGCCTTGGCCTTCTAAGTGTGTACTATTTGGTGTGTCCTTCACATTTGCCTCTTGGTGCTTATAGACTGGGTGTGCATTCGTAGCCACATGGCACAGGATTGGCTGTGGTTATAAGGGCTCCCTGAATTCCCATGTGTTTCAAGAACAATGAATGTTAATGTTGTTCCTAGCCAGGAGTGAGAGGAGCAGAGACACTCCTAACAAGAGCTGACACAAGGAGAAATACTGGCTTTCTGTCTCTCTTGTATGTTAAACAATTCATGAGGTTTGGGGTTGAGTGAGACATTTAATAAACATTGGCCGCTTGGGCTGCCTACCACTTGTGATTTGTCACTATTGGTCAAATGTGTGAGAAGCAGAATGAGTTTTTCAGCTTTGAGGCTTAACAAATAATGCTTTTTACCATCCATTTGTTTTGAGGACACAACATGATTCAAGTGATAAGCACTGAATTTTGATATCTCTAAAAAGGTAAGACTTCTGCATGTGAAATTAAGATGAAGTTAAGGTATTTGCAAATTGAAATATTTTATAGAATCTTAGCACTGGAACTGTTTTTAGATGTCATTCAACCTAAGCTCCTATCCCATTACAGTAATCCCTCCTGAGAAATGGATCAGCTATCTATTCTTGCTTCAATACTTTGCTTTGCCTGGTTTAGTTTCTTTAAAGGATCTTCCCTCTACAGTATTTTTTTTTAATTTTTTTTACTCTTTATTTTTGAGAGAGACAGACAGAGTGTGAGTAGGGGAGGGGCAGAGATAGAGGGAGACAAAGAATCCGAAATAGGCTCCAGGCTCTGAGCTGTCAGTACAGAGCCCGATGTGGGGCATGAACCCACAAACTGTGAGATCATGACCTGAGCCGAAGTCAGATACTTAACCTACTGAGCCACCCAAGCACCCCTGCCCTGTAGAGTCTTAAAATGAAAGGAGTGACCCACTAGACTTGAACTATCTTCCCTCACCTGCCTGCATATGTATTTGTGACTCCTCTTTTGCTAATTAATTCACTTTCTTTCAGTGTGATTAACCTTATGGGTAAAGCACCTGCTGGGTGGTTGTGGCCCACATGGCCGGCTTCTGTTCTAAAGGTTTTCTTGGTATTAAGGTTTTTACTGCCTCTTTCCTATCTCTACCTTTTGTACTAACCATGCCATCTGCAAAATATTAACACTATGCTTTCTGGCTGAATTAGTAATGTTAGATTCTAGAGCTTATGAAATTCTAATGAAGATTTCATCAGAAAAATCATGAGTCAAATAGAGGCTGAAGTTAGATGTTTCTACCTTAAATTAACAATAACATGTTCCACTAACTCATTTTTTCAGGGACATGGTTTATAAAAACACAAACTGTGGGGTGCCTGGGTGACTCAGTCAATTAAGCATCCGAATTTGGCTTAGGTCATGATCTCAAGGTTCATGGGTTCGAGCCCCTCGTCAGGATCTGTGCTGACAGCTCAGAGCCTGGAGCCTGCTTCTGATTTTGTGTCTCCCTCTCTTTATGCCCCTGCCCTGCTCACGCTCTGTCTCTCTCCATCTCTCAAAAATAAATAAATGTGAAAAAAATAGAAATAAATAAAAATAAAAAATTTTATAAAATAAAAAAAATTAAAAACAACACAAACTGTTGCTTGGGGCCACTTGTCTTTATAAGGGGGCAGTATGTCCTAGCAAGTAGGGGTCTGAACACAAGGGAACAAGATGAAGGTGGGCACATGGACAGCTAACCTTGTGTCCCTTGGAGGAATCCCACCTAAAGGATGATCTGTTTATCAACTCTCTGCTTCCATATTTCATTCCACCTGTAAGAAGGAGGTGGGAACATGGGAAACAATGGATTCCTTTTCCTTCTCTTTCCTTTTATAGCTTTCCTTTTTTTCCCCTTTCTATTCATCACAGTTTTCAGCATCTGAAAGAGGAGGTAGAAAATAGCTGTTCTACTGTTGGTAATAATTTATGTTTAATTTGTTTTTTAAAGGGTTTTTTGTGGGGGGAAGGGCAGAGAAAGGGAGAGAGAGAACCCCAAGCAGACTCCACACTGTCAGCACACATCAAGTCAGGCTTGATCCCATGAACTGTGAGATCATGACCTGAGCTGAAATCGAGAGTTGGACGCTTAACTGACTAAGCCATCCAGGCGCTCCTATTTACATTTAATTTGTATACAGATAAGCGTTTCTTGAATATTTGTTTTTGTAAGGATGAACTGAAAAATGAATGGAAGTCAGGGTGAAGGCAACAGCTCTTTAATAAGGCAAGGGTTACCAAATGCATAGCCAATAGTAGTGTGATTTTTTTTTTTAGATTAGGTAACAAGTTCTAGAAACTCCTGACAATCTAGATTTGACAGTGTGTCTCAGGCTGAAAAGAAGATATCTTCTCACTTGAATTAAGTATTCATAGGGAAAATATCAATACCATCTTTTTTTAAATGTTTTAATTTTTGAGAGAGAGAGACAGAGTGTAAGTGGAGGAAAGAGAG
This sequence comes from Prionailurus viverrinus, assembly GCF_022837055.1. NCBI lineage: Eukaryota > Metazoa > Chordata > Mammalia > Carnivora > Felidae > Prionailurus > Prionailurus viverrinus. The sequence continues at coordinate 97,120,522 of NC_062569.1, forward strand.
AGAGAGAAGGAAACACAGAATCTGAAGCAGGCTCCAAGTTCTGAGGTGTCAGCACACAGCCTGATGCAGGGCTCAAACTCATGGACCACGAGATCATGACCTGAGGCAGAAATTGCTCAACCAACTGAGCCACCCAGGTGAATACTGTCTTTAAACTAAAATTAGCTAGGTAATAGAATATGGGTATTATTGTCAAGCACTCTGCTATTCATTTTATTGAATTTGAGTCTGTTTGGCACAGATCATTGTTCTGGGGCAAAAAAAAAAGGCATAGGATTCAGAAGATCTGGGTTTTTCTTTGGCACTGATATCAAATAACTGAGAGATTCAGGGCAAGTCAGTTATTTCTCTGGATCTCAGTCCCCTTATGTATAAAATGGGGTTCATAGTAATGTTTGTTTTAGGGTTCATGGGAGGATTTAAGGAGATAATGCACTTGGAAGTACTTTGTAAATTATAAATGATGATTTTAGTAGTTTGACTGTTGACAGTATGATATTGTCACTGGTGAAACTGTAACAATAATATGCTATAAAGCAGTGTTGTTTATAACTTTGCCTACGTATTATCTAAAGGGGCTTGCTAGAGCAGTATTTTCGGGGACTTTCCTGGGTGTGCAGTTCCCAAAAGACTAGATATTAAAGCATCTTCTCTAGTTTCCACAATCTGAGAACCACTGGCTCCCAGGATTAAGCAGACAACTTTTCCAGGCACCAAGGCAAAAAGAATATCAGACAAAGGGACTAGATGACTTACTAATCCTGAAATCAGGGGATATATATTATTCTGGACACACCTTAGATCGACATATACCCTGACTCTCACTATTTCAATAGTGTTATTAAACTTTAGTGCATTTGAAAGACTCTTATCATGGGGATTGTATCAGTTTGAAGAACAAATGCCAGTGTTTCACACATAAGTGCATATAGACATGTGGATGTACTCATATCTAACATGTATGCACAGACATCTTTGGCCTGGCATCTTGCTCAAGAAACCACAATGAGGAACGAGGAGGGTAGGGTAGAGAGCTCAAGACCAAAAGGGTCCAAAGGAGCTGACCTGAAAATTGAGCAGTTTGGACATAACATAGTAGATAGCCCCGTTTGCCTGACTTTTTGCCAAGTTAAGGTAATATTTGCAGGATGCAGGATGAACTAAATGGTTTATTCTGTCCCAGAGGTCCTGTCTAAACATCATAGCTGCTTGGAATGCCCCATTCTCCTTTTCTAGCTGTCAAAATCCCATTCATCTTTCAAAGCAAGCTCTGGAATTTAAAATAATATTTCCTTTCTGGAGTCATTTCTAACTTACTCCAGAAGGCAGGTCTACATCCTTGCTTCGAAGTAAATGAGTTACATGTGCATCATGTAACTTCTAGAGGTATTTGAACTTCTAGAGGTAGGACATCTGTCTGCTTTATTTTTGTATCTCTAGAACCAAGCATTACCTGGAACAGAATTTGGTAACTGTCACTACCCAGGTGATTAATAGTGTCAGTTTTATGAGAAGGCTTATTTTTTTCAATGTTTATTTATTTTTGGGACAGAGAGAGACAGAGCATGAACGGGGGAGGGGCAGAGAGAGAGGGAGACACAGAATTGGAAACAGGCTCCAGGCTCTGAGCCATCAGCCCAGAGCCTGACGCGGGGCTCGAACTCATGGACCGCGAGATCGTGACCTGGCTGAAGTCGGACGCTTAACCGACTGCGCCACCCAGGCGCCCCAATAGTGTCAGTTTTAAAGAATATGTCCTTGAGAATATGTCCTCAAGGTCACGACTCTTCTGTTACCCTCCTGTGATTTTTCCTCTATAGTGTGTGGACTCAAACCCACCACCATCCTCTATGGTTCTCTAGGTGTACACATGATGTTTCATTACCATTTGAGAGAAGTAATAAGTGATTATATTAATCCTCTCAGATGAGTCAATTTGTCCGGGCAAAGGTTCCTATTGGCTGATTTTCATTATCGCTTTATGTTTAATTACATATTTCACCTGTATTTTAAGTAGTCAAAAGACTAGAGAAAGACCTCAATTGCTAAAGTCTCTTATGGATTACATATTTGATTCAAGGCCACAATCCAGCTTGATATTCCCTCCTGCTTTCTACAGAATCTCTTCTCTGAGTGTTACCATAAGCTTACCCTAGTCCTAAAACTTCTTCTTTACCAAAATGTTATTATATACATTGCTCCTTCAATTTCTCCAGTAATACCTCCAAATATCTCCACAATTTTATTTTTCTATATCATATTTGAAGGTTTTTTCTTCTCAAATCTTGACCTGTTAACTTCCTTACATACTTATTCAACCTGTGTCCTAGGGTCTTAGAGGATAACACTGATGTCATAAAATGATGGTTTTATTTATCAACTAAGAAACTGTGTGACAGATATATATCTAAAACATCTAAGAAGTCTGAAATATATATAGAAAGGTCTTTGTCTGATACAATAAGTTAGTGAGATTCCTATCACTGATTATGGACAAACAGAAACTAGCTTAAATACAGAGGTAGGGAAATTACAGGAGCAATTTAATATTAGATAATGGTCACTCCCAAATTTACAATTGTCTCAACTTTCACATCACTTTGTTGAGATTAGAGTTCCATGACCTTACTTCTGTATTGTACTGACAATGATATATAAGCCCTGCATGAATTGTTAATACCACATGTTTCTATATATCTTCCCAGCTTGCTTTCTAATTACATGTCCATTTTCTGACCATGTATTTATTCGTGAGAAGATAACCATAGTCACTAAAGAAAATGAGGATAGAAAAGCTAATATGAGGCATGTTGATTTCAGATGTTCTGAAATGAACATCACCCCCATACCTATTCTACCTCTGCCCTATTATCACCACTACCAGGACATTTGCAAAGTAGGAGACAATCTGTCCTGTGGCTATTTTGGTGTTTCCAGGATTGTCCTCCCATTTTTCACCTACTGATTCTCCCTTCCCACACCCTATTGTATGCATCTCTTTGGATGTGACATAGGGGGACCACATCCCCTCCCCTCTCCTGCCCTGAGGTGTTTGTGGAACTCAGAAAATGATGTGCAGTTGGGTTGTTTATCACCATGCTGAAAAACGGAAGGATGGCATCGCTACAGGAGCAGATGGCACTGCACGCTTGGCATCATTTTCTCAGACAAACCAGGACTAGGGCTGCGAATACTGGCATTTGCCTGCTATAGTCATTCATATCAAAACATAACAATGAAAATAAGGTACTTTTGCAGGAAAGGTTTTAAAGATTTTTTTTTCCAGAGATTTAAAATTGTATGTGTTTAAGCATCTTAGTCTCCTGTTGTATGCATACAACATGTTTGCCCTCCTAACATTCTTTTATCAAGTGAAATTTTGTATATGAAGGTTTTTTCTTTTTGTATTTATCTTTCTATGTATTCCCCTAAATGTACTTAGGCAGCGATATATCAGAAAATTGCATTTAAGCTTGTAAGAGTGTGTTTGGAAAGTCGAAATAAAAATGGTAGTATAAAGAATAAGAATGTGTTTTAATTCTGGAAACTAGTAAATGTGTACAAGAAAATTTTTATTTGTGAAGGAATCATTAATCTTTGGTTTCAACAACTCAAATTAAGGTTCTACTACCTATTAACTGAGTGATTTTAAGCAAATCTAACCTATTGATGTACAGTTTTTCTCATTGGGAAAGGAAAGAGTTTGGACTGGATGATTGCTAAGATTTCTTCTAATTTTCTTTGATTTGATATTTCTATGAGAATTAATGAAACAGTAATACAGACTACCTACCTTTTCATGTGTGTGTGTGTGTGTGTGTGTGTGTGTGTGTGTGTGTGATTGTGTGTGTGTGTTTGTGTGTGTGTGTTCCTTTGTTTTTTTCTTTTCTCCTCCTCCTCCTCTTCCTTTTTCTCCTTATGAAGCATGGAAAGTATGCATTTCATTTCTGAAGTATAGTCCACATTTTTCTTTGTGTTCCTTCTCTCTTCCCTTAGAATCAGTACTTTTTGCCTCCATTATGATTTCCTTTGAGAAAATTGAAAACTCCAAGAAAATGGCTATAGTCTCTCATGTGTTTGAATTAACAAATATATGTATTCATCCATTCAGCAAATTCCATTGCAGGCAGGTGTCAGGCTTTAGGAATACAGTGATGGTTAAGATATGTTCCCTGCCTTACAGGAATTGGCAGTCCAGCGGGAGGCATACTACCTACATATATACATAGTGTGATGTAGTAAGTGCCAAAGTAAAACACAAGAGACAAAACCGATTTTGTTAAGATATGGGAAAAATGTCTCAGAAGGGGTTACATTGGGTTTTAGAGGAATTATTATGATGGAAAAGGAAAAAAAAACACTTTATGCAGAAGGAACAGTATATATTGGAACAAAGAGTCTGATATATTTGGAGAAAAGTAAGAAATTATATACACCTTGAAACAGGGTATAGATGAAAAAGGTAAGAATCAAAGGCTGAGAAGAAACTTCGGGCCAGATTTTGAAGGGCTTTGTTTTCCTAAGACGTTTGTATTTGACTTTATAAGGAAATAAGAAAACAGCAGAGTGGTTTTTTTTTAAATTGAAGGAAAACTGACGTACAATATTGTATTAGTTTCAGGTGTACAAGACAGTGATTCAATATGTGCATTACAAAATGGTCACCATCATAAGTCTAGTTACCATCTGTTACCGTATAAAGTTGTTAGAATATTATTGACTGTATTCCCTATGCTGTACATTGCATCCAAGTCTTATTTGTTCTATAGCTAGAAGATTGTATCGCTTTATCCACTTCATTTATTTCATCTATCTGCCGACTCTCTTCCCCTCTGGCAATCATCAGTTTGTGCTCTGTATCTGGAAGTCTGTTTCTGTTTTGTTTTGTTTTGTTTTGTTTGTTTTGTTTTGTTTTGTTTTCAATTCCATATAAAATGTTCATATGGTATTTTCCTTATCTGTCTTACTTGTTTCACTTCCTGTGATACCCTTTAGGTCCGTCCCTGTTGTCACACATGGCAAGCTCTTACTCTTTTTATGGCTGAATAACATTCCACTGTATATATACAATATCTTCTTTATCCATTGAGCTATCAATGGACATTTAGGTTGCTGCCACATCGAAACAATTGTAAATAACATTGCAATGGACATAGGGTCTTTTCAAGTTAGTATTTTTATTTTCTTTGGTTAAATACCTAGAAGTGGAACTTCTGGATCATAGGGCAGTTCTATTTTTAATTTTTTGAGGTACCTCCACACTGTTTTGCATAATGGCTGCACCAATTTACATTCCCTTCAGTAGTGTCCAAGGGCTCCCCATTCTCTATATCCTTGCAAACACCTGTTATTTCTTATCTTTTTTGATAATAGCCATTCTGACAGGTGTGAGGTGATATCTTATTGTAGTTTTGATTTGCATTTCCCTGATAATTAGTTAGTATCTTTTAATGTGTCTGTTGGCCATTTGTATGTCTTCTTTGAAAAAAATGTCTTCATTTCTTCTGCCCATTTTTAATTTGGTTATTTTTTGGTTTTTGGTGCTGAGTTGTATAAATTCTTTTAGATAAATATTTTGGATATTAACTCCTTATAAGATATATTGTTTGCAAATCTTTTCCCATTTGGTGGGTTGTCTTTTTGCTTTGTTGGTGGTTTACTTTGCTGTAGAAAACCGTTTTTATTTAGGTGCAGTCCCAATGGGTTAATATTGCTTTTGTTCCTCTTGCCACAGGGTAGCTGTTTTAAGTTAGTGTGGTTAGGTAAGTCTTACTGAGGCAAAGAGGATAAAATGACAGCAAAAGTCTAGATACACAAAGATTAGTAGGAGGAAGAATATTCTAGACACAAGGATGGATTCTTGTTCTGGAATTTAAATACACTAGAATTAAGCAAGCAGAGGATGTTTGGAAGAGAAGGTAAAGACATGTTAGGTATGAGTACATGGATTTGCTTGGTAGGAAGTTGGATATGTATCTGGCTATATGATAAGATTAGATCAATGGAAATAAATTTGGGAATAAATACATTTAAAGGACATTTGAAGTTATGATTGTGGTTGAGAAAGGGATAAAGTAACACATTCCCAAGAAGACCCTAACTTATACAAATGCCAAAGGAGTTGAGAGAAGGTTTGCTAAGACCCAGGGTGGCATAGTTCTCCAGTGATAAGGGGCAGAGTACTGCCTCTACAATAGGGATTAAGTAAAGGTCAATAGACACACAAATATTAAAGTAGTAGGAAGGGAAATTGAGGAAGATGTAACCTAGATCTTATTTTGATTGTACTTGGAATGGGGACTTTAAAGCAGAGTGGTAAAAGTTTATGGAATCTACCATAAGGAGCAAATAAGAGAACTTACTGAGTACAAATAAAAATGTGCCAAGCAGCATAGAATACTCTGCTGAAAGTAGACTACCCTATTATGTTCCTTCTGCCACTTACCAGATTTATAATACAGAAACACAAATTTCAGAATTGTAAGTTTTCAGACCATTTATGATAGACTAAGTATGATCTTTTTAATATGTTTGTTTGCTTTTGTGTTTGTTTAGAGAGGAGTGGAGGAACAGAGAAAGAGAGAGAGAGAGAGATTGATTCCCAAGCAGGCTCCTCGCTGTCAGCACAGAGCCTGACACAGGGTTAGATCACACGAACCATGGGATCATGACCTGAGCTGCAATCAGGAGTTGGATGCTTAGCCAACTGAGCCACCCAGGCACACTTAAGTATGACCTTTAAATAAAAAATTACTTGCCGTAAATTTTATTTTCATTTACTCCTCCTTACCTTATTACTACATTCCTGTATACATTTGGTTTGCTAGCAGCAAATGGTTTATGAAATAAAAGTTGCAACTGTTCAGAAATTTTATATTTTCCTATTCCTGATTCTCCCCAAATTGTATGGATACAGAGGAAAAATTTTGTGTAGAAGCATAGGAGTTTTTCAACCCTCACTGTTTCAGGGCTCAACGTTAAAACATGCATTGAATAGTTTAGATTTTTGGAACTTAGAAATTTCAAAATAGTCCACATTTTAGGTCTCCTATAGGTATTTGAATTATCTTTTTACTTAGGTTTTGACAATTTGCTAACATATAGGAGGTGAAAAATGAAAAAAAAAAAAAAGGAAGAAGAAGAAGAATCTATTTCCTTTCTATGCTAAAGAGCTAGACTGTCCTGGACCTATAGCAGTTGCTTCTTGGATCCAGTCCTCAAACTGTTCTACTCCTGTCTTTGTAGCAGGAGTCTGACCTCCAAAGGCTTTTTGGTTCCAAGGCGTTCCTGTTCTGCTGATCCTCTTGCTGGTCTCAGACATTAGCAGGCATGGTGGGAAACTGGAGAGCAGTAGAAAGAAAACAGCTAGAGTATTTCTCTTTCTCTTTTCCAGTTGGTATCTTGGACAGGCTACTGACTTTCTTTTGTGACTCCAGATCCTCAGGACTGACCTTCATAGTTCCAGTTTTTGCTCCTGGATTCAAGCACTACCACTTCCTCTGTCTCTACTAGAAGGAAGGAGTAGCTCTCTGCTGCTGCTAATCACTTTGGGCCTCAGTGTCACCTGAATGGCTTCTCATTCTCTTCCATCATTTATCAAGTTCCTATATTGATTTCCTTTCCTTTTAAAGGCTCATAGAAGGTTGTGTTTTTTGCTTATACCTTTACTAACACAGTAAAATTAGGAGCTTACTCCAGGGCAAGAGATCCTGATATTTTAATTTATAATGGAATAGAATTCAATAATTATCTGAAGGGTTTTTTTTAACTGTGATGCAGAACAGAGAAAAATGCTTAAAATATCCTTTAGAAACCAAATCTTAATGGATTTTTTTAATGTTAAAATTCAAGTTAGATAGGTTGAACATGTTTGGGCTGCAAGGATCAGTACACAAAGAAAACATATTTATAAGTAAAACCAAACCCTTGGAACAAAAAATGCAATAAGAGAAAAAAGTATTTGGGAAAACAGGTTAGAAATAATAATGGGGCAGCAGAGAAAAAGGAAAAAAAAGTCCAAAAGACAGAAGGAAAAGTAGGAAACCAGAGGATCTGAAGAAAAGAAAAAGACAGTTTTTTTATGGAAGAACAGAGATGAAGCTGACACAGAACATGCCCACACGGATGCTGTCCCACTTCTTCTGGATCACCGGGCCTGCCTAGATTATCCAAGAAGCTTTTTAATTTCAGCTCATGACCAGCCCTTTCCTTCCCCTACCATCAACCTGCTAATGCTTTTCTAATAATTACCATTTTTGAAACTATTTTGGCTGTTAAAAATGTTTCTTTTTAATAAGCTGATTAAAAGAGGCTGCTTATTAGCATAAGCTCTTTGCCGTTCAGCCCTCTTCCTAATTAAAAGCACTCATCTGTGGAGACCTCGATTTTTCCCTTCTTTCTGTGATGAGTTTTTGGATATTTTTCATTGGAAATTTGCTTTATTTTACTTTTCTTTCTTTTGGTAGTTTTCTGCTCCTGTATTCCACAGAGATAGAAGCTACTGAACAAAATAACACAGGGGAGGCAATGTGCAGTATGAATATCTGAGAGAGTACTGAAGACACAGCTAATGCAGTTGAGTCTAAAGAGAAAGTCCTGCTTTTATGGTGGTTTTATAGTTGTGTCAAATGTCCAAGATCATGAGTTGTCAAAAGTGATTCGTAATGGTGAAGGGTGACGATTCCAAATCTGCTATTGTTTGCAAAAGGTTGTATCCCCAATATCAATAGATGTGCCCTTGGAAACATTGCTTCTTGCATAGTGATAGTGTTGAGAGTATATATTTGTAAGCTTCCTCATGATAACCCTAGAACATGGGGATATTCAATGGATGATCTTCACTGATTATGGATGCATCCACCCCTCAGACATGGTCCTTAAATATGTGATTCAGGAACGTGGAAAGTGATTAGACCCCAAATGGTGTGATTGGTGTCAGAACTTTATATATGTTTATGAGAAGAAGTTTTTAATATACAGAAAAGTGCATTTAAAAATCGCTTTCATAAAGAATAAATGAACAGAATGGGTGGTCTGTAAGAAACATGGAACAAAGGGAATGAAAGAGAAAAATGTGTATGTCTGCGAGTTGTTGAAGGAAGCAAACTTTCTGTATTAATGACATAGGATTTCTTGTTCACTTGGCATGGCATATTATTTAATGCTTACCACTGTTTGTTTTATTGACCCTCTTGAGAATGTGATGAAACGGTTGCCTTCTCATTCCCAAAAAGCAAACATTTGCATAAAATACACTCTTAGTTTTTTGCTATAGCTTGAGTTTCACAAATCCTTAAAGCCCAAGAGTCCATGTATATGAGTTAAGAATACTTGATGTAACTTTTGTAATTGGCGCTGCTAGCTATATAGGTCATTTTCCAGTTTGGCTTTACCCTATCTCATCCTCATCAAGTGAACTTCTAATTTCAAGTTTCGTTCTTCTATAGTGTTTTCTGTAGGGGAGAGATTGTGCCAACTGGATCTAGTAAAAATGTTTTCCTTCACTTGGCAGACATATTCATCAATAAAAATTAATAGCATAGCATTATTGCTTAAGACACATTGTTTTAAAACCTTGCTTTTGTGGATTGTCCCTCTGAATCTTTTTAACTTCTGTCTAAGTGACAATGTTTTCCTTTGATGCTCAAAAAGCAGCAGATCCAGGTCCAATGATGTAGTTTTCTCAATAAAAGCTTATAGAAGAACTTATGGAATTTTATGTGTTTTATGGAAACTCCAAGAGAAGTGGCCTCCATATATCTTATAAGTCGCATTCATGAGAAGTATTGTTTAGGCCAATCAAACATTCATATCATGAATATCTTCTTTGTAAAGGGAAGATTAAAGGATATTTGTTTTTGTAAAGCTTCATGACTTGTTCTCAGAATCACACTTCCTTATAATAGCCATTAATTACATAATTTGAGGATATTTTGTATAGTATGAAGATTTTGTAAAAACATGAAGAAATAATCCCATCAACTTAATTGATGTATATTAACACACTGATTCTAAAGTTTATATGAAGAAACAAATGGTCCTAGAATAGCCAATACACTATTGAAGGAGGAGAACAGATTTGGAGTACTGACACTGCTCATCTTCAAAACTTACTATGAAGCTACAGTAATCAAAACAATGTGATATTGGCAAAAGAATAGACAAATAGATCAATGGAACAGAGTGGAAGTAGACCCACATAAATAAAGTCAACTGATCTTTGAGGGACAAGTCAATACAATGAAAAAAGTCCTTACAACAAAAGTTGATGGATCAACTGGATATCCACATGCAAAAAAAAAAAACAAAAAAAAAAAAGAATCTATCTATAGACCTTACATCCTTCACAAAAATTAACTCAAAATGGATCATGGAACTAAGTGCAAAATGCAAACTATAAAACTCCTGGAAAATAATGTAGTAGAAAACCTAAATAGACTTGGGTATGATGATGCCTTTTTACTCAAACGACACAATCTATGAAAGAAATAATTGATAATTAAAATTTAAAACTTAAAAAATAATTAAAAACTTCTGCTTTGCCAAACATAATGCAAAGATACTTAGAAGATACGCCACATACTGGGAGAAAATATTTGCAAAAGGCACTTCTCATAAAGGACTTTTATCCTTCTATACAAAGAACTCTTAAAACCCAAGTGTAATAAAACAGAAAAACCAATTAAACAATGGGCCAAAGACCTTAATATATACTTCACCAAAGAAGATGTACAGTTGGCAAATAAATATATAAAAGATGCTCCATACCATAAGTCATCAGAGAAATTCAAATTAAAACAATGATATACCAATACACCCCTATTAGAATGGCCAAAGTCCAGAATGTGGACAACACCAAATGCTGCCATGGATGTGGAGTAACTTTTTGACAGTTTGGCACTTCCTTACAAAACTAAACATAAGATCTAGTTATTGCACTCTTTGATATTTTCCCAAAGGACTTGAAAACATTCCCACACAAAAACCCACACACAGATTTATAGCAACTTACTCCATAATTGTCACAATTTGGAAATGACCAAGAAAAGTGAATGGTTAAATAAACTGTGGTACATCCAGACAGTGTAATAATTTTCAGTGCTAAAAAGACTTTATCTATCAAGCCACAGAAAGACTTGAAGGAAACTTAAATTAACATTGCTAAGTGAAAGAAGCCAATCTGAGCAGGGTACATACTATATGATTCCAGCTATGACACTCTAGAAAAGGCAACACTATAAGGGCAATAAAAAAGACCAGTGGTTATCAGAGGACAATGGGGAAATGAATAGGCAGAGAACAGAAGATGTTTAGGGCAGTACAAATACTCTGTATGTTAATATAATAATGATGGATACATGTCATTATACATTTGTCCCAGACTATAGAAAGTATAACACCAAGCAAGGACTCTAAGGTAAAGTATGAACATTCAATGATTATAATATGTCACTGTCTATTCATCCTTGGTTAAAAAAAGTTCCATCCTAGTGGGTGATGTTGATAATGGAGGAGGCTATGCATTTGTGGGAGTGGGGATAGTATATAGGAAATCCATCTATTCTCTCCGTTTTGTTGTAAACCTAAAACTACTCTAAAACAGTAAGTCTCTAAAAATAAAGAATTATTTATCTAATACTAAATGGCTTATAAATGATGAAATGTATATACACTATGTTAAAAAAGTGAAAAAAAAGGAAAAAAAGCAATAGCAGTTAGATTATGTTCAATTGAGGGTAGAATTTACAGATGATAAACTTGTCAATACAAGAAAGCATGCAATGTAACCTAACTGATTAAATTTAACCTAGAGAAGGTGGACATGATGATCTTCAAATTCATGCATGACTAGCATAAGGAAGGAGTATAGTTATTCTTAATTAATCTAAGTGTCAGAACTAGGCTAGTGGGTATGAGGTAGAGAAGATGAGGTAAAAATATACTATATTAATATCAAGATGACTTAAAGCAAATAGATCCATCTAACAGAAGAATATTGGATCTTTTAAATCATGAGCTCTCAATCCCTGGAAGAGTTCAAGTACAGGTTAGATAACCACTCATCAGGAAGCCTGTTAAGTGTATTCTAAGAATTATATTTTTAAAATAATTCTAAATCTAAAATGTATGACTTTCATATAACTCTTACATACTTGTGTTCCACCACTAATTGGAAGGTCTATGTATGTATATATATATATATATATATATATATATACACACACACACACACACACATATATATATATATACACACATATATATACATATATATATAAAAATATGTATGTATACGCTTAGGTGCCTATGGATTGTTTTGCAAGTTAATTTATCTTCTCTGTTTCAATCATTTAAAAGTTTAAATCATTTTTATTTAGGTACTGTTAATTTATTCAATAAATTAAATAACATATTTCTTAATATAGTATTTTGTCTTAAATTTAATTAAGATTTTAAGAATAGAATTCCTGGCTTTCAATAGATCTTGATTTCACCAATCTTTTTTTTTTCTTTTTCTTTTTCTTTTTCTTTTTCTTTTTCTTTTTCTTTAAACATATGTTCTGGATCATGTATTCTAGGATTTGTGGGACTCAAGTTGTAATTCCAAGACTTAGTGAGCCAGAAAGTCACTTTAGTTTTCTATAGTTTAGCAAGTGAACTTTATCAAGACAGAGACATATGGCTGTGTGTGTGCATGTGTGTTTCCACTTGAACATTCATTTGGTAGTATATTGGGACCCCAAGTCATCCACTTTATTTTCCCAGTGGAGAACTATATATATATTTCACACTCCTGTGGTGAGGTCAGCAACCCTCACAAAAGAAGAGTTGGAATAGATTCCCTTTATTCTAGACTTAGACTATCACAGGTGACATAACACAAATGCAAGTCTACTTCTCATAGTTTCTAAAAGCAGAGCTATACTCAGCCACATAGGGAGACCTAAGTTGAATTCACTCTCACCTTGTGAATCATCAAAACTCTGTCAGTTGCGTTATAGCTATAGGATGTGGTGTTGATGATGCATGAGGTGAGGGGAAAAATAAAAGCACAAAACTCCATCTGGTTTTGAGGCTGCAGGCAGATGGGCTTAGCACTGCTACTTCTGAAAACAAAACAAAGGATAACCATGTCACATTTCATTTTTATATTGAGCACATTTTCCACTTAAGTCAGCAAATACCAGTACATAGGGACTGCGTTGAGACCAGGTTTATATTTTCTTTGCTAATTTTAGAGGACAGGCAGGTAGACTGGAATCTCATGGGCTGATTGTATTGGGCACAAGGAGGAAAGATGACTGATGTGACGTATAACTGATGATGAAACTGATATAACAACATAAGGAAGGGTCTCTACTACCATCCATTAAATATTGTTGTACAAAGGCATTAGACACAGTTATCTTTGTCCTCTTTCTCATTCCTTCCCTTCCTGGATAACTTGCATCTAAGCTGTGAGCCATGGAGCACCCCAGAAGATAGACTTAGAAAACATTGTCTGTTGGGGTGCCTGGGTGGCGCAGTCGGTTAAGCGTCCGACTTCAGCCAGGTCACGATCTCGCGGTCCGTGAGTTCGAGCCCCGCGTCAGGCTCTGGGCTGATGGCTCAGAGCCTGGAGCCTGTTTCCGATTCTGTGTCTCCCTCTCTCTCTGCCCCTCCCCCATTCATGCTCTGTCTCTCTCTGTCCCCAAAATAAATAAACGTTGAAAAAAAAAAAAAAAGAAAGAAAACATTGTCTGTTTAGCCAGGGACCCATATGTGAGTAGCTCCATGAAGCAGTCAGGACAAGTACAGATTTCCCTCAACTTGCAATGGGGTTACATACTGATAAACCCATCATAGGTTGAAAATATTTTTAAGTTGGAGATACATGTGTATGTCTAAGCTACTGAACATCATCACTTAGCCTACCCTATCTTAAATGTGCTCAGAACACTTCCATAACCAAACTATTGGGCAAAATCATATAAACAAAGCCTATTTTATGACAAATCGTTGAATATATCATGTAATTTATTGAATATTATAGTGAATATGAAAAACAGAATGGTTATAAGTGTATCTATTTGTTGTTCACACTCATAATCACCTGGCTAACTGGGAGCTGCAGCTCACTACTGTTGCCTAGCGTCAGAGAGTATCCTACCATATATCACTAACCCAGGGAAGGATCAAAATTCATTCTTGAAAGTATGGTTTTTAATCAATGTGTAATGCTTTTGTACTATCATAAAATAAAAAATTTGGAAGTCAGACCATCCTCTGTCAGGGCCCATCTGTGTTTAAGCAGATTCCAAACATTCAGGGATAGTAAAAAGTTCAGATTTTTTTTTTCAAAATTAGAGCTATTTTATGCTTCTGTTCTATCATCTTAACCATATTTCAAAAATGTCAGGTAAGATTAAAATCATGCTGCAATGATCAAAAGAGCTTGATTAGCTTTGTGAAGGTCAAAAAGATCATGTTGTTTAGTGAACTTTTGAGGGAACCAATCCCTTGGTAGAAGCGAACCAGGGACATCCTCGCTCCAGAAGACCTGTGATATCGTTCCCTTGTGGGGATCTCTTACTCAGGTGGTCATGATAAAGGCATCATTTCTCTAGAACAGAGCCTTTCAATGTGGGGCTCTTTTGCCCCCCAGGAAATAGTTGGTGATGTCTAGAGCCAATTTTGGTCCTTGCCTCTTGGTGGGGGAAGGGATGGATGCTAAGACATCTACTGAGTAGAAGCTCGAGATGCTGTTAATTATCCTATAATGTACAGAGCTGTCCTTCACAAGAAAGTATTATTCATTCTAAAATCTCAGTAGTGTCAAGGCTGAGAATCCCTGCTCAAGGTATCTATTTGGACTGGCCTTTAAATATCAGCCACCTGATAACTCTCTCTCTTCATCAGTTCTAAGACACACATGAGAACTTGGTCGAGTGTATTGTCGAATTATGTAGTGATAAAAGCATGAGCTTCAGAGTTTGAGGGTTTGAGTCCTTGTCAGTGAATTGTGTAACTTCTGGCCATTTACTCTCCTCTCTCAACCTCAGGGCTGACCGGTCTCTAAAGTTTCCTGTGAGGACTAAATGCCAGTGTATTTAGAAAATGATAGTGAAAATAAATAAATGAAGTGAATGGAAGTAGATATTCTATAATTACAATACCTCTTTATTGGGTCAGGAGACATGTATGATGCTCATGTACTTGGCACTATTCTAAGTGTTCCATTCCATACTTCATTGCCTTGTATAAATGGCAAAGCTTCTTGCTCTCCTTTTATTTTTCCTGCTTTGCTCACTTATCAACAATTATTAACATTGCCACCATAGAGGCTAAGCAAAAGAGGAGAGAAAACAAAGAGTAAAATTTACCAAACCACTACTGATTTGGTTGTTGCCTGTACTTTTCAGCACATTGAAAAATGAGTTACACATATAAAGAAAAAGGAATATAGTACTTACAGTATTTATATGTTGTTACTTATTCTGCTATAAGGCTCATCTTTGCTTGAGTCTTTGTGAGGAAGAGTGGAAAGTGGATTTAATAACATGTTAAGATAGGAGTAGGTCTTGTATTCCCACTAAATTTTATTCATATAGGCATGCTTTTGACGTTACCATCAAAAAGTAGTTTTAGCGTCCTCAGTTTTTACATTCCATTTTTGCAATGGCAAATATTATGTCTGAAAACAGATTTTTTAGATTGTAGGGGCATAGCATTTTTGGAGTAGGAAATGACCATGTGGATCATCTAGCACTGCTCTTTTGCTTTACAAATAAAGAATGTAAGGGCATGAAAAGACTCTAAGCACCTTGTAATAACATGCTCAAGTATAGAAAATTTTTTCTGAATAATTTTTTGAATTTATATATTGTTTTTCATTCAAATATCACAAGATAAAAAACTGTAAACAATTGACCTTTTGAAAATACTATAACATTAAGACAATGTGTGGGCTCAAACTAAGGATTTAAATAGCATTCAGTAGCTTGTTCAAACATAATCATGAATTTGCTGTTATTATATTATGAACTTATGGGATGCTTTTTATCTTACCAATTGCATAACTGGGTGCTATAAAAAAAAGCCATTACTTAATATTATGTGGTTTAACATTTCACAGGTGAAATCAAGATAAGCAAGATGAAAGTCAGGTTTGGGAGTGAGGCACACGGAGAAACATTTTTGTTTAGCATATAGTATTCTCTTCTTTTAGAGTTTAAATGAATCTCAAAATACAGATATTGGGAATAATAGAATTTAGCCTTTATAGTATACAGTAATGGGCTGGGAATGAATCATTTGCCCAACCTTCTGACTAGTATAACTTGAGTCATTTTTGTTTCATGTGTTAAAATAAAATGCACAGCAGATTTAAAATCAGAAATTAATAACATTCAAAAAACATAATTCTACACCAATAACATCTCTAGAAAAATAATAGTATTTTTTAGAAAAATGAAATGCAAAAAAAAGTAATGTTTCACTACAAAGCAAGCCTTCCTTTTTTCCAGTTACCAGTGAATCAGGCCCCACTTGTCTTGTCCTTAGTTTTTTGATGATAATTATTATAGAGTGGAGAAATAGAAGCAGTGTGCAGATACACTAATAATGTTGATAATGAAATGCACTACAACGTTTACTGAATAGCTATTATGTGCCTATTGGCATTTTCAGGTATGTTGACTCATATGTAAAAGAGTAGTGTTTGGAAGTGAGATCTAAAAGCTGGAAAGGAAGACTTATTTTAGTCTAAATTCTATTACAATATCTGGATTAAAATAATTCATACGGTGTTTATTCTTTAGTCCTTTATTTAATTTAAATGTAAAAACAATATTGAAGTCACAGTTACTATGGAGGTATACTACTGCCTACATAGTAAGGTCGCATCTTGGATTTACTCTGATCTCTTCAGAGAAAAGATGATTTTGTAATAAATATTCCAATAGCCTCATGAAATAACATATATAATGTACTTTTTAAAAGTTGGTGACACGCAGTAAATATTCAAATGTCATTTCCTTTTTCTTTACCAGTATAGAACATTACTGTTATATTATACAACAAAGATATGGAGACTGAGTTATTTAAGTCTTATGGAAAAATCGATCTCTCTCTTCTTTCTGTCTCTGTTTCTGAGTCCCTTTCTCTCTCTCTGTCTCTCTCTCTCTTCCTCATCCCCCCCCTTCACCTTCCACCTTTTCCTCCCTGTGCATTCATGCACATGCATGTATGATTTTTAAAGTTAATAAGGTCATACTTTGGCAGGAAAACAAATATTTGAACGTTGGTCTATTAAGCGGTCAGTCTGTTTTCTTTTACTATAATGGCATGTCCCACCACATGCCTCTTAGAATATTTGTATTGTGGAAATATAATTGTGTTACACACACACACACACACACATATGCATGGTCAAAAAGTTTTGTAGATACCAATTTAAAGCTTTTTTCCTAGGGACACCTGGGTGGTTCAGTAAGTTAAGCATCCAACTTCAGCTCAGGTCATCTGTAGCCTGCTTTGGATTCTGTGTCTCCCTTTCTCTCTGCCCTTCCCTTGCTACCACACACACTCTCTCTCTCAAGAATAAACATTTTTTAAAAATTACAAAAAAATAAAAATTAAAAAATAAAGCTTTTTTTTCTACAGGACATTTCAGATCCTTTAGTGTGTTTGCATAGACTTTGAATTTCCAAAAAGTGTATTAATCCAAACATTTCCCAAAGAACCCACATTTCCCATGAAACATTATTTTGGGATGTGTATTACACTTCAAAGTTGAAAGTGAGAGAAAAAAAATACTTTAAAAATAGCTGTTTCCATTTTACTATCAAGCAATCCAAGTACTCATGCCCTCAATTCAAGAGTAGAGAATTAAAACTTGGGATGTAGAAAAGTGATATATTTCACTTTTCAGAAGAGGCCTTGGTTTTGTTATCTTCCAGTTAACACAGAAGAAAATTTCTTTCTTTCCTAATAACCTACTCGATCAGGACTAATGCAGTCAGCTTTGATGGTAATTCTGTGGTTGAGTTTTAAACAAGAAATAATTTCCTTTTGAGGGAATGGGATGTCTTATTTAAATGAATGAATGAAGTCCTATAGGTGGCTACAATGTCCTTCACCATGTTTTGGTTTTGTTGTTGTCATTGTTGTCGTTGTTGTTGTTGTTGTTTTTGACAAGTTCCACCTTTTTATCTTATCAGGAAGCATTTGGTCATGTCATGAATTATTCTCTGTGTAAAGCCCTTTCAGTCTTTCCTCCTTCTCCTAACATGTCCTGAGAGAAGTCAAAATGAAAAATGAATGAGCCTATATTCTCCAATCCATGGGATCTGTAATCAGACCTGTAAAAACCTAAAAAAAAAAGCCCCTGTTCATCATACACAGCATAAGACTCAACTATCATAGGCCGTGTATGCACAGAGTATATACTGGTTTGTGTCCATTGCATCCAATGCCAAGATCTCTGATCTCACTGTATTTGTTTCTAAGAGCCAAGCCCTAAAGTATCCCAGCCAGGAGTTGTGCAGGTGCCAGCTGCCAGTCAGCAGTTCTTTGCTCAAACCAGATTGTAAGTCCAGCATTTCAAGTGGAGAGTCTACAAACAGTCAGCAGGAAAATTTTCTGCTGCTCACAGAGCATGTTGCTATGCCTTCTGGAACTAGGAGAGGAGAATCAAGTATACCATGTGACCATTGCAAATTGAAATCCAACATGGAATTCATAGAGACCACAATATATCAGTAATTCACCTTAAGCTAGTACTTTCTTATAATTTCTGTTCTGGCCCATTTTTCCCCACAACACTTCATTACTTCAAGGTCCATCTTTTCTTATCATAAATATAATCTAGTCCAAAATTTCTTAAGTAAAATGTGCCTGCACATTTTTTTTTCTTGCAAACTCTCAGATGTTCTAAATGGCAGTTTTCTTTTCTACAGGGTTCTAAGAACCTTGTAGCGTGGGGTAAATAAATGTCCTTTGCTTTCTAATTTCTTACTAATATAGCAAAAGGATGCTTCCAAATAGTACAGGCCTCTCCCTAGTTTGAGTAGTTCAGCAGGTGCTGTGAAGCCCATCTGACATCCATCACAAGACCAGCTGGTTTGTTTAACTCATCTTTCATTACACATATCTACTTTCTTGGTGATAAGAACTGTGCTCATCTGAGACTCAGGCCGTTCCTTGCTGAAAGAAGAAAGAAAGAAAGGAACAAAGAAAGAAAGAAAAGAAAGAAAGAAAAAGAAAGAAAGAAAGCAAAGGAAGGAAGGAAGATAGAGGAAGAAAGGAAGGAAGGAAAGAAGGAAGGAAGGAAGGGAGAAAGGAAGAGAAAGGGAGGAAAAGACAAGAGAAAAAAAAAAACAGCTTTCAAACCATCTTTTTCTCAAGCTAAGGTAGCTGGGGCTACGATTGATTTTTTTCACTTGGAAACTACAGATGCTCTACCAAGCATCTGGATAGCTTCTAAAGGACTGAATAGATTGTCAGTAGGCTTTCCATCTAGATACTCAATGGACCAAGTGAACATTTTTCTCTAAACATCTTCGGTTGAAGGGACTTTTACAAATTCCCTTTGCACAAATACAGATGGCTTCACTAAGAGAATATCAACTTCGTTCTTAAGTCTAAGGAATCTAATTTTACAATCTGTAACATCTGAGAACAGACGTTGGAAAAGTAAGTCATATGGTCAGGTTTACTACCAATGTCTTGGAAAGCTGTTACCTGGCGATGCTAGTGAAATGGCCCAAACATGGCATGACTGTGGAATCGGAGGACTATATTTAGTACTTACAAGAGACGATTTGAAGGCTCTCCAGCAGCTCTTCTTGTACTAATTTCAAAACTCATGTGGAGCGTTCTATGCATATATGTATCAATGTGCTTAGTTCATGCACCATGACTAGGGCCCTAACTTTTAAAGATGAACCATATAATGATTTTCATCTACAAACTGTGGGGATGTGTTTCTGGCTGATAATGTAAGGAAGGCATATCAGAAACTCAATGTTTAGAAGGGTAGAGGTTCAAGGTGTGACATCCATATAGAACACCAAGCAGAACCAAAGGAGTCTTTTACATATTGTTAGGATACAAAAACCTCCTAGGGTGCTTGAGAAATTCCACAGTTATTTACCTGCTGATGTGTTTTTCCTCTCTAGACTTACAACTGAGATATATAGCAATTATATGTTCTAAGGTGTGGTGAAATTTCTTTCTTCCTTAACTGTGTTCTTTTTATGTTTTTTTTTTTTTTTTTCATATTTTTCCTCCTTGGGTTCATTCTCTCCATGTAGTCACTACTGACTTCTCCAGACCAAAGTTCCCCTTCTCTGTATATAGACTTGCATTTCATTCAGAAGTGTCAGAGCCTGTAGACTTTAATAGTGCACACTCATAAGTAGTTTATGCAAGTTAGTGTTTGCTTTTTTTTCTAGTGTGTGTATCAGTTCTTGAAAGACAAGGGTTATGCTTTTCCCTGTTTATGCATCCCCTGTTCCAGGAGAGTGGAAGATACAGAACTTGTCTCTTACCAGGCCTATGCTTCAGAATGTAAAGGAGTCCCAGTTATTCACTCATGCTCTGCTCTAATCAGTGATTGAATTTGTCCGGACCTTGTCCTGTAAGAAGAACCAGACCTTTTCACTGCATCAAGTGTTAAAAAAAACAGGCATCAGATCTAATTAATAATAATATAAAAGTCAATTTCACAGCCCATTACTTCACCAGACCAATATGGGAAAATTGAGGGGGACTTAAACAAATATGGGCGTTCATATTTGTGGTCTTCAGAGTGACCCATCGTCACGTCCAGGAGAAGTGGAACTTCCTTGCATTCCCTCCCCAACTGATAGGTTTTTGGCTCCATTAACCCAGACTGTAATGCAAAGGAAAAAGAATCAGGAAAAAATTTCAAGCCCAACCTCCTCAGTTTGCTTCATTAATAAGGCTACAAACTCTTTGTCAGGTTCCTCCTCCCTTTACCCCTCCCTTTCTCTTTCCGTTTCGTTTAACTGAAGGCAATTCATCTCATTTTAATTAATTTTTACTTGAAGCATTATCACCCTGAGTATAAAGGCAAAAAGTTTTTTTTTTTTTAATTACAAAGCTAACGGCATTAATTACTAGTACAGTGAATGCATCGGCGCACGCAAGCCGAGTGGCTTCCAAGGAGCTGAGGCAGCAATTGGTGAACATCTCAACAGCTGGAAAAGGCTTAGTCACAAAGGAGAAACCTTTCTATGGTAACAATACGAAGGCTGTCTTCACACTGATTGAGCCACTGTTTAATTGAAGGTGACATAGCCAGCAGACTAGGGACAACACTATTGCATTACAGGGAAAAGGTTTTCATAGAGTCTCTCTGGACTTCCCACTAGGTCTACTGTCTGATAGAAAACTCAGAAACCAAACAGATTTTGAAATATATGAGAATGGCTGCAGTAGCATAGCACTTCAGTATGTGTGAATGTAATATCAAATGTATTGTCCCCCACCAATTTAGTTTTTGCCCTATTACTTAAGAAGCAGTCTCATGATGTGCTAAAAAGCTAAAACCCAATAACTAATCCATAGCTAGAGAGGACTGGCTAATAGGGAGTGTTTGTAAGATCAGAAGGTTTACATGTTAACCTGATAAAGATAAGCAAAAGTATTTTACCCACAAGCTTGAAAGACTCAATAAGTACATCAGAGCAGAGCCTTTTAAGTGTTTTTTTTCTCTTCATGCAATGTGTGCATTCTCTGTTTGTCAACCAAAATGTCATGAAGAAACATCTCTGCCACTTTGTAGACAGCTCATAGAACAAGTAGGGCCCTATTTCTGCCCCAACACTTCCTTAATTGGCTGCCAAAGGGTTATAGACTATTCTGAATGCATGCAGCTCAAAACTTTCCTCCCAGGCAATCTCTCCTTTGATTCCAGACATTTCTCCATGCTTATTTAAAATCTTGCCACCCCCCCCCCCACCACCACACCTTCATTTCCTTGTAAATCTGTTACCCTCTCTTTTTCTTTCTCCATTACATTTTTTAGTGAATACATTATAATACTTAAATATGGTTCTGAAAACCTACCTATACCACCTGTAAGATCTGAAATTATTTAGAGAAGAAG
The DNA here is from genome assembly GCF_022837055.1 of Prionailurus viverrinus. Lineage (NCBI taxonomy): Eukaryota > Metazoa > Chordata > Mammalia > Carnivora > Felidae > Prionailurus > Prionailurus viverrinus. The sequence continues at coordinate 97,142,636 of NC_062569.1, forward strand.
AGAATCTTGCCCAATAACTCCTAAAGTCTTTGAAGATCAGCTTTTACACCTTCCTTGGAAACTCTACCAAAGACATCACACCTCTCTTCCCTTTTAAGTTTTGCTGTCGTTTTCTCCAATACATAAAATTTCAAATAAATATAAAATAATACTTTTTATTCCAATTTAGGTTTTTGTTTTTTTAATTTTATTTTAAATTTAATTATTGAAAAAATTATATATTTATTAGCTTCCTTTTGTAGATGTAAAGTACTTCAACATGATTTTATATAAAATTATCACTTGTAGCCTTACCTGTGAACTCAACCACAAATTATAAATATGTTTCTATGGGAACGGTATGTGGCCAACTCTCAATGACTGAATTATAAATGAAATTTTGAAATGTGTGCTTTGTATACTGGCCATTGCTAGTAATTATTGGTAATCAGGAGTGTAACTCAGTGATATGTATATAGCAAATTTATTTCTAGCTAACAAAATTTAAAATAAGCAGGAATTTCCAGCTAATGTTACCTCTCTGGTGTTAACATAGATCTGAATTTAGATTTTATTTGTAACTACTCAGAATATGTTTTAACTTTTAGATTTTCTTTTGATTCCTTAAATAAGTAAATGATTATTGTGTTATTTGAGGATGTGAGAAAAAGGCAAATGTTTCTGCTGATTTTTCTCTGAATATCTTAATGTTGCAGAATAAGACTATGCCCCCTCCCAGAAAACACTTTCAAAAGATTTGATATCCTTTGTTTTTGAAATTTCTATAATAAAAGATTTCAAAACATAATTAAAATTTAGAGAAAATTAATTGCTGAATTTATTCACATTTTTATGAAACATGACGTTTATTTGGATTTAAATTTGTCAAATAGTTTTATTACTTTCTTAATCCAGATGGTTTCATTGATCCCGGGAGCAGCATGATGAAGCTGATACTCCCCAAGTGGTTCCTTCTCAGTTCTCATTTGAAAGAGTCTATAGGAAATACTAGATGAGCTATTGAATAGCTGCTTGCCCAAATGCCCCCAGCTTCCTTCATGAGTAGAGGAGGAATTAATGTTAATCTCCTTTTGAGAGGCTAGACTAGTTTTCTTATAGTACCTACATTTACTTTCCATGATATGTTTTCCTTATGACAGCATGTAGAATTGACCTCCCTTATTTTGCCACATTCTTTTCACACTTTACAAGAACAAAGCGGGGGTGCCTGGGTGGCTCATTGGTTAAGCTCCCAACTCTTGATTTCAGCTTAGGTCATGATCTCATAGTTTATGAGATCAAGCCTGCCATAGGGCTCTGTGCTGATAGTGTCGAACCTGCTTGGGATTCTCCCTCCCACTCTCTCTCTAGCGCTCATCCACTTATCCTCTCTCTCTCTCAAAATAAATAAATATTTTTAAAAAATAACAAAATGATCACCACTGTTGCCACAACAACATAGCAATACACATGAGAATCATAGTGATATTAATAGCTATCATTTAATTGAATGCTCACTCTTTATACTTACACTGTATTGCACTAATCAGTTTTCAGGCTCATTCAATCACCACCTTGGGTAGACAGCATCATTACCCTCATTTTACGTATAAGGAAAGTGAGGCTTGGAGAGCTCAGTACTTTGCTCAAACTGACATGATTAGTAGGGTGAAAACTTCATTCAAACAAGATCTGTCTGATTCCAGAACCTGAACTGTAAGTATTCTAGTGATAGTAATAATTAAAGTATAATTAGCATTGGTAACACTGATTCATCATCGGATAACATCACAGGATGCTTTTCTGAAGGGATGTCTTCTCTAGTACTTCACAACCTTTCCAAGAACAGTTTTGTTGAGTAGGAAGAACTATGCCCCATATGCAATAAAGAGGATTTTAAAAAGAGGTTTAAAAAAACAACAACAACCACATTTAGAGAAACCAGCAGGAATAATATTCTCACCCTTTTGAAGGTGAACTCTACTGAACTTGTGCATCCTATTATTTACATTTTGGAACTGGCTTATGTTACTTTTTTTCCAAAAATAAACAAACAAACAAAAATTAGCTTGTGCTTACTATGTACAAACATAACTACACTCATATATAATTAATTTGAATTAATAGAATGCAGGATGCTTTATGTACAGTCTCCTTTGAACCAGTGCCAACATGATTGAATTTTGGTAAGAGTTTAAAAAGCACAAGTATTGGGATGTTAGGCAAAATTTTGTTGTTGAAAGTTATGACCCTTTAAAATGTGAATCAACAGGGGTGCCTGGGTGGTTCAGTCGGCTAAGTGTCCAACTTCACCCTAGGTCATGATCTTGTAGTTCCTGAGTTCGAGCCCCACATCAGGCTCTGTGCTGACAGCTCAGAGCCTGTAGCTTGTTTCAGATTCTGTGTCTCCCTCTCTCTCTCTGCCCCTCCCCCATTCACACTCAGTCTCTCTCTGTCAAAAATAAGTAAACATGAAAACAAAATATGAATCAGCAGTTCCATTGTTCAATACTCAATAGATACAAAACAGGGTTATCTCTTACATATGTGTGTTGCCACCCATAAAATTCTCAAATAAGAAGGCAGAGGAAAGAAAAAAAGAAGAAAGGAGAGGCAAGATGATAAAACAAGAGAAATGAGAGGAGAGATAGGAAAAGAGAATAACATAACATAGCAAGCAGCTATTCAATAGCTCATCTTGCTATGGAAGGAAAATAGCTTGGGCCTTAAATACATATATCAGACATCAGTTAAGTAGGGTAAAGCTGGATTTTGAATATTTGCTATACTCATTCACTTAACACATGCTTATTAACCCTATGTAGTGTATTAACCCTATGTAGTGTATGTAGTCTATTAACCCTATTTGGTGTATCTGGTGCTGTGCTTGGCTTATGGTAATGAAAAAAATAGACGTGGAGCTTTGAACCAAGTAAGGAAAGTAAATTTCAATCCCCAAATGCTGTATCAATGCATATTCTGATCAGTGCTATGATGACAATATATCTGGTGGATGTGCCATAGATTGTGTGGTCACATAAGACCACTCCATGGAGTGGTTAAATTGAGACCACAAAGATGAGAAGACTCTACCTATGTGAAGAGCAGTGCAGGCGTAGATACATAGATTTACAAGCAGGTGTATAGGTTACACCTGAAGACGTTCATAATGTAAAGTAATTTCATGAATCCTGAACCACTGATTCTGTGATTATTTATTTGCCTCACTATGAAGGGGGATTGGTTTTAGACAAACTTGAAGCAGAACAGCAAACCCAAGTTTGCCAAATTCTCAAGGAGGATCCTTTTAATTCATTTGTAATAGCGATAGAAGTTATCAGGATAAAACATTGGTTGCATATTTCTCGAAAAAAAAAGTCCATGACTTAAATTTGTTACAGTATGGAAGGAGAAGGAAGGAATGGCTTCAGAAGACAAATCAGTGGTGGTATGTGAGATGGGATAGGGGATAGGGTGGGAGGGGGAATTTGTGGATCCTGAGTGCTCAGCACCCACTGCATAACGTTAGAAGAAGTAGTCTTCCTATTATAATAATACCAGCCATGCACTTTATTAAGCCCTCTGTGATATGTCTACATTACACACACTCAAGAGAGAGAACATTAAACCTTAGATAAAACCATCTAATATATAGTTCTGCAAGGATATGGGCTACGAAAGGGTGAAGAACGGCTGATACAAGAGGTCACTCTCTGTAGACAAGGGGTTGCCTGTTATGTAACTGAGTCCTTGAGTGATCAAAAGATATGTTCTGTTGGCTAGAGGATAGTGTCACTGAAAGATACTTATGAGAAAAGTTTCTGATGATAAAAATAACGCAAATGAACTGCTCTGTCCTTCTAGCCAAGATCAGTAACAAGACGAGAGAGAATCAAAGAATGCTAGAAAGGAAATTCATTTTCTGGGATCCACTTGTAGTAGAAGTGAAGTAAGTGGCAACTTGTCAAACTTTGATCTCATGCTTCTGGGTTAGACAATCAGCTCTTTTCAGAAGATGAGGAGACAGGCTATCATCTAAAGAGGGGACTTGACTGAAGCATGAGAATAATTCCAAGCTTTAGCACCTAATGTTCAGGAGGAGGGGGTTGGGGAGGTGTGTGGAGTTTTGTGGTGTTCCAGATAGCAGTTTATGAACTTTTGGGGGAGAATTAGAGATGGAATTCAGGAGAAACCTATTGATTGTTCAGTCGTTAAGTCAATGATTTTAACCTGACAAAATGAAAAAAAATTGAAGAGGTACCATGAAGAGCATTCAATTTTGTTTTGAAAGCTGGACAGCTAGATGCATAGAGCAGAGTTGTGAAAACATTAAATAATCCAGTCACACAGCATAGAAGAAAAAAATATGGAGATTAGAGCTTTTCTTTTAACATTGGAAGATGATTTGTAAAATTGAGTGTTTATTTTGGAGAGATGATTGTTATTTTAAAAAATTTTTTTTTTTCAATGTTTATTTATTTTTGGGACAGAGAGAGACAGAGCATGAATGGGGGAGGGGCAGAGAGAGAGGGAGACAAAGAATCGGAAACAGGCTCCAGGCTCCGAGCCATCAGCCCAGAGCCCGACGCGGGGCTCGAACTCACGGACCGCGAGATCGTGACCTGGCTGAAGTCGGACGCTTAACCGACTGCGCCACCCAGGCGCCCCGAGATGATTGTTATTTTAAAAAACTAAACATCATAATATAAGACAGTTTGAGGAACTCTTTTTTTTCCCAGCATTTTATTTATTGTTTTCAAAAACACAGTAAATAATAGAATAATATAATAAATGCTCAAATATTCAAAATCTAATATTCTCTAATTATTATCAATTTGTCACATCACCTATATTTGGATGATGTATTTAAAAGTCAGTTAAAGATCACATATACTTCACTACTAAATAATGAAGTTTTTAACCTCAACATCTGTCCCTGCATAACCTCAGTACCATTATTACACCTAACACAAATATCAGTAAGTGCTTTCTTTCTAAATACCGTCTATCTTAAGGTCTATGTTAGTTTTCTAGCGCTGCCATAACAAATTGCCATAAACTAGGTGGCTTAAGACAATAGAAATTTATTCTCTCACACTTCTGGAGACCAGAAGTCCAAAATCAAGATGTGGAGGGGATGCACTTCCTCTGATGGCTCTAAAGGAAAATTCTCCCTTGTGTCTTGCAGCTTCTGGTAGCTTGAGGAGTCCCTTGGCTTGTGGCAACTTAGCTCCAATCTGTCTATGCCTGCAGATGGTCTTCTCAACTGTGTGGTTTATTTATCTCTCTGTGTCATCTTCTTTTTTAATGTTTATTTATTTATTTTGAGAGAAAGAGAGCCCGCACACCTGTGCACAAGTGTGAGGGGGAGGGGCACAGAGAGAGGGAAAGAGAGTATCCCAAGTAGGCTCCATGCTGTCAACAGAGCCTGGTGTGGGGCTTGGACTCATGAACTGTGAGATCATGACCTGAGCCAAAACCAAGACTTGGGCGCTAACCAGCTCAGCCACCCAGGTGCCCATGTGTCTTGTATTTTAACAACATTAGGCACTGGATTTAGGGGCCATCCTAAATCAAGGATGATCTCATCTTGAGATTCTTAATTATATCTGCAAAGAACCTATTTCCATATAAAATCACATTCATAGATCCTGGGATTTAGGACTTGGACATATCTTTTTGGGAGCCATTAGTATATTCATTACACGTCCATATTCAAGTTTACCCTGAATATTTTCTAAAATACTCTTTATAGCTGATTTGTTCAAATTACTATCAAAGTCTATTCATTGTGCAAAGTATGTAAATTACAAGCTGAGAAAAATCTGGTTTTGATCCATAAATCAAAAGTACTACAGATTCATTCGTTTAACAAATATGAGTTAATACTAAGCACTTACTATAAGCAAGACATACCATCATTGGTGCAAGGTATGTGGTGGTAAACAAAATAGACAGAGTTTCCAGGAATCAGTCATACTAGGGCTGGCAGCACTATCACCAACATCACCACCTGAGAAATGTTATTTCAGGCCAAACAGGCTGAAGGATTATGGCTCTCACGTGGAGATAGAAGGTTGCCTTTTTCTTTGTGACTTTTGACTTATGTAAGGTGACAAGGCTTTTTCTTAGCTCTCAGAATTTTTGTCATATGTTGCTTCATTGGTTACATGTTTGTAGGTACTTTACAGATCAAGATGATCAATGAGGAAGAAGAAAGTATATAGGCTGTGAAGATTTTCAGAAGAAAAGGAACATTTTTTTGGATCCAGAAAAATATATCCTCTTTATCTGTTTGCCTTTTTTCCCCCTAAAGAAATGTTTATTGTCTTATTTAGTTCTGGATTCTGTATCCTTTTGTCATATTCCTTTGGAATCTTCAAATGAGTTAAAAAGTTAGTATAAGATGAAAAGGAAGGAACCAAAGATGATCTATACTTTTTTTCTTTTAAGAACCCTTAGAAGTATGGTTTTGAATATTGCTCACCTGTTTCTTGGATGTGTTATGCAAATGACATAAAGAAATCCTGTAAAATGCATGAATATCCTTGGGTGAAGGTTCTAATTAAGTGAGCATTGGTATTTTTATTATTTTTTGGGTATGGTTTAAAATAATTTTGGTTAGATAACATGAATTGTAGTTCCTTGAAAAAGCTAACTCAACAGCCTAGTAGGGAGGTTATGATCTTGGGCTTGTAAGCCTAGGTGAGTCATTAAGTAACAGAGAGAACAATCTAATTAAATTTGACATCCTCACATGGGGAATCATACTCACAGGTAGTACTACAGCATGAAACTTCAGGAAGGATTTTTCTTTTAAGAAAGTTCATTAGAAAGAGACTGAGGGGAAAAGTTTGAAAATGAAAATTTATGAAATCAGCAAAGGAGCCACTTTCAGATATTCCCCTGGAGAAAGAATTAGAGCTGAAAGTATCAGCAGTTTCCAAAGGGTTATACAATCTTCTGTGCAGTTGGTATGCACATAGGATCAGACCTCAGGCAGCCACATTGTGGGACTGGAATCACCGTGAACCTTAAGAAGTCTCTTATGTAGTTAGATGCCACCACATTCACACAAAGTGTAATTAGGGAATGGGGCCCCTTTTTTTTGTTGAACAAAGGTACTATATGTCAACATTAAATACCATCTTCAAAATGCACAATATCACTACTTTAATAAAATCTTTCACTTTCTAAAATATTTCCTTTAGATCAATGTCCATGTGAACATATATTTTACACAGTTGAGATACTACTAGTGGACAATTTTGTAGTTTGATTTTTTTTTTTAATAATGTCTACACTCAACATAGGGCTCAAACTCACAACCCCGAGATCAAGAGTCACATGTGCTACTAAGACAGCCAGGTGTCCCTGTAGTTTGCTTTTTTATTTAACATGATTGCCTAAACATTTTCAGTAGTTTTCATATTTTTTATATATTTTGATGATAATTGCCTTTATAGTATTTGAACAAATTTATATGCCACACTCAAGTGTCAGACTCCTGGTTTCTGCTCATATCATGATCTCTTGTTCAGTCTTTTATTTTTGGATATTTAGTTGTAATTTCCGATTACTATAGATAAATTTCAATTAACTTTTGACTGATTTAAACAGTTCTTGCTATAATGAGAGTGCTTAATAAATATTTGGTGAAGGGATGAATCCAATAATTTCTTTTTTCCTTTCTTGGCTAGTGTTACTAGGAGTATCATTCTGATTTTGGAATTTCTATTACTTATCTAAAGGGTTGTATATTCTAAAATGTCACCAGATTGTATGAAGACCTTTTACTCTCAACCTATCCAGTATTTGTTATCTGTTACACATTTTAAAACAAATCTAGGTTGATAGTTCATTTAATTTGTGTGCATTTAATTGGGTCGATTAAAGAAAACTATGGGGTCTTCTTAAGAAAACTTGTACCCTTTATGCAGCTTATGTATTCTGAAAAGAGGATTTTTAGTTACAGAAGTCTATTCAAAAATGGGTGGGAAAATGAAAGGTGAAGAAAAAAAAGAGCAACAAAGGTAAGGGAGATGTTAAATTCTTCAACAGAGTCCACGCCTGGCTTCTATAAAATGATGCACATTGGCCTTCTGTTTCTTGACTCCTGCCCCAGTACACACTAGTCACAGAACAAAACTGTCAAATATAGTGCTTACTGCACAGGCTTCTCACCCAGACCTGAAGTCCACCAATACAATTAGAATGAAAATTATTAGCTGAGCCTTTCCCTACTTCACATTTAAATAGCTAGATACAGAAATGTGTTTATTCCTTGAAGCAGATACTTTAAAATTTTAAAACAAACACCCGGTTAGTAGTTATTAAAAAGTAATTTCATCCATGGCAGGCAACTGTCAGCCCAGAGGATGCAGCACTGTGGAAATAGAAAAGTATCTAATTTTTTTGGAACTCATTAAATAGGCAAAACATCATAGAATGTCAGAACTGGAAGGGGTCTTAGGGATCACCTTTGTTCTATAAATGACAAGAGAGTGACAAGGATTCCAGAACCCCACAGTTTAATATTGGAGCTGGAACTAAAACCCATCTCAGTGATTTAATGCAACCCCATTTTTAGGGTTCTTTCTTTTTTTACATTTTTTAATGTTTAATTTTTATTATGAAAGAGAGAGTGTGTGCACAAGCAGGGGTGAGACAGAAAGAGGTAGAGAGAGAAAGAATCCCAAGCAGGCTCTGTGCTATCAACACAGAGCCCAACGGTGGGCTTGAACCCACAAACCGTGAGATCATGTTATGAGCAGAAATCGAGAGTCTGACACTTAACTGACCGAGCCAGCCAGGTGCCCCTAGGGGTCTTTCTTTCAGAAAGAGGAGCAGTCTCCAATTCATGTGATAGATGTGAGCCCAATGAGGTGAGACTGGCTCCTCAGACACCCCTCATGATAGATGCTTAATAATTATCATTTGAATGAATCCCCCACGCTGTGAATCTTTGAACAAAATGTCATTTGAGAAAGAGTAGTAGAAGGCATTGTCATTGTGTTTATTCCACCCCCCCCCCCAGCCCTACAGAAACATGTAGTTGTTTCCACAGTGTTACACAGAGGTTTTCAAACTGTTCTCTGTAGTGACAAGTGACCCTTGGCATCTTTTTAGGATCACAGTGGGGATGTAGTGAGATACCAAGGCCTTTACTGGTGCCTTAATCAGCACAACTCTGTCAGGTATCTGTTACATAAAGGAAATATCTGTGTGCTATTTTGTGATGATGGTTCTGCCTCCACACACACACAGAGACACACACACGTGTACACATACACACACACACACAGACATGCACGCACACACACATTTGGAAAGCACTGACCTAGATGAGCTATCTCATTTTATAGGAAAATCTGTGGAGGCTCAAACAGGTTGAAAGGCTGAGTGACCTCCCCAGCTATTGAGGAGATGAGGTGTGAGAGTGGAAAAAGCTGTAATTTGGAATTGTTACCAGTGGGAGTGTCTTTGTTTGTGACTGGACTTCTCAGTTCTTGGATTCCTCAGGAAAGATTTACCTGATGATCTGTGCTCAATAAAGACAGGGAGAAGGAAAGTAGCAAGCACAAAGCAGTTAATTATGGACAGGACACCCTCAAGCTAGGAGAGTGGGCAGGCCCCGAGGTGGAACAGGAGTTAGAAGTGTATTTTTTTTTTTATGTTTGCAGAGGTCCTGGGTCATTGCTAGGGTGGTCTCTGACTGAACTGCTTCCAATCCTTTAAGGGACCACTCCTACTAGTTGGGGGGGAGGGAGTTTTTGGCTCTTCAGAGTTCTTGCTGGAACTGTCAGGGCCAGAGGAGAGCACTTGTTGTGCACCTGTAGCTCCTGGTCTGTCAGCCCAAGGGTGCTGGAAGCCCTAAGGCCAGGATATGAAAAGCCATCAAGTCAGGATGTTGTGGGCTTCTAATGTGTCACCTATTTATCACTGCCTTTGCCTCCAGCTTGGGTCTAACTAACTACCCACTCTATCAGAATCCTGAGGTTCTTGGTCCTAAACCTATCTGTGTTAGTTTCTCGTATCTGTTGACTCGGGTAAGTTGACTTGCTGAATCTTAATTTTCATATGTATAAAATAGGATAATTACATTTTTATATAATGAAGCAGTCTGTGTAAAGTAGTTTTCAGTATTTCAAATATATGTTTGGATTTTTTTGTGTGTTTGTTTGTTTCACTTTTTCTTCATCTCAGGGTCAGGACTGGGACCATGCTTCCTGATTCCCATTTAGTACACTTTTGAATACAGAATGGCTGCTTCTGTCCCCATGTCAGAATTGTTTTCCTATACATTGTGCTTGATTATGGCAGAAGATAAGTGGCCCCCAAATCCCTTCTCTCATTCTTCAGTTGCAGTTTGATAAATACAAATCCTGAAACTCTTAAAGATACGATGCCTGAGAATCCATAATGGTTGCTCCATAACACAACAAATCCTGATACCTGATAGGAATAAGAATTTGGTGTTTTGAACTGTCCACCTTCTCTAATGCTTGGTAGCACAAAATGTCCCCAAAGTCCCAATACTCTCTTATTCAGTCACTGATAAATTATGCATTATTATACATTTCCCTACATTTAGCTTCTGTTCCAGTATCTGCTCCATCTCTTGTCATTGTCCCTCTTTCTCTGGTTCTTTGTTCATTTTAGAACTACCTTCTGTGTGTGTGTGTGTGTGTGTGTGTCATACACATAATGCATACTGTATATACACATTATTCATACACCTACGCACATACATATACACATGTGTGTCCATATATGCAAATGACAGAGCAAAATGGCAAGACACTTTATTAAAATGCATGTAGTTCTTTTGCTACTAGGGCCCAAGGGCAGAAGCATAAACTGTTACCAATAAAAAATTTGAGTCCACTTAGAATAAAGTTAAAAAGCAGAGGACTGATTACACAGTATGAAAAATGAAAGCAGAAGGGGAGAACTGCAGCCCATTTTGGAGAGAAGTGCTGGTCACGGGAGGTTATCAGTGATGTCCATGCAAGTACTGCTGGGCACAGAGAAGACCTCAGTGCTGGAACATTGCTTGGTGAAATGTTGGCAGGAGAGGGGATGGTGAAAGTGCAGTGCGGCAAGGCGAGTTTTAAGTTAAACAGCAAAATTGTGAATGTATTCTGGTAACTAATAACCAAGAGAATTTACTGTTTCTGTACCTTCTAAAGCAGAATTCATCAGATAAAGTCTATTATGATCTATTACACTTTATAGGTACTATGTTGACATTGGATCCCTGTTATTTTCTTCTGGGATCAATTGCATCATTAATCTGCATCATCTTTCTCCTAAATCCAGTCCAGAAGTCTGCTTTTCTAATATCTAATGGGCTTTACTACTCTTGGAAGGTGACTATATGGAAGGAAGGATTCCCACTCCTCTTGCTCATTCCCTCCTCAATCCCCCATATTTGACTCCCACTCCTGAGTTCCAGGACCACTCAATTCCTATCCCCTATTTGTCCTCGAGGTGTTAGATTGCTCAGTAGCATCTTCATGTGATGACATAGTTCAAGACCAGACATGCTTTGCACCCAGTTTTAAAGTGTGGTCTCCTTTCATCTGCACCATTATGGAAATAAAAGCCTGTTGCAAACCGTATGAACTGACCTAGGTTATGTACTGGTGTGGGAGCCTCTCAGGGGTTCCTCCAGTCCCTTCTCCCCTCCCCCCGCCCAGTACTTGGAGAGATACAGGCAACGTGGGACAGAGGTTGAGAACAGAAACACCAGGATTAGAAATACCTGATCTCAAGTGTTAACCTGGGCACATTACTTAAGGTTTCTGGTCCTCAGCTGTCTCATGTGTAATCGAAGATACTAATAACTTCACAGAGCTTTCGTGCAAAAGAAATAAGCAAATACTGTGTCAAATATTTAGCGTGGTGCTTGGCACATGGAAGCACTTTAAAACAAGTAAGGAGAAAAAACTGTAGTCCATTTTGCTTCTTCTCACTGGACTGTAAACTCTCTGGAGCCAAGACCGTGTCTTATAGCTCTGCAGAACATAGTAAGCACTTTATTAATTTGGACATAACGAGTGTAAGAATGCATGCATTTCTGAAGAAAGTATAAAACGAGAGCTCAGAAGATTAAATAACTTGCCCAAAGTCATCCGTTGTTAGAAGAGATGGAATTTGAGGCCAGATATATTTTATTATATGCTGCCAGTCTTCTGTAACATAAATGCTTTCTTTAGTTTCTTCACTTTGTGGAGGGTTAGCTCTTGCTTTTTCAAGCACAGTTACATGAACTGTACAGGCTTGGTGATGAAAACAGCCATAAATCCTTGGGACTTGATACTAAAATGTTTTGGCTCAATTACCTGCATGAATTTATCTATTTGGTGAAGGTGTGGGCTCATACCATAACAGCCATCAGCAGTGAGAATTAATCTCCTGAGTCTTAATTAAAACAGTCTTTGGAGAATACAACTGCCTCAGGAAGTGCCAGAAATCTCATTTGAAAGCTTCCTGATTGTGATATTTCCAATGTCACATCACAGATTCAAGGAACTTGGGTGTTTGGAATAAGCTTAGGATAAGAACAGCCTCACTTTAAGTGCTTATCTGAACCACCAAACCATCTGTTCTTCTCCCATCATGGTTCTGAACAGTACGTAGAAACAAACGTTCCTCTCTCTGTCCTACTTTGCATCTGAACATGATCTCTTTCCAAAATAGTTTATTTCTCTCCTTTCCCCATCAAGTACAGCAGAAACTAGCTGTGAACATGTCAGCAGAACTGAAAAAAATCTCTATCTTTTCCTAATACCTCCTCCCTAACACTCCTTCCCAAATCTCCTGTTTTAAACTCATAATTATTTAAGTGAAGTTTTCTATTTTTTTTAATTTCTTTTTTTTTTTTACTATTCACATCCAGTTCATTACTATGCCTACTATTTTTTTTCCTGAACAGTTTCTTGTATCTCTTTCTTCCTCTTCACTTCATATATTAGATTATTACCAAAATCTTTTTTTCTGTTTTTCTGCTTCTAGAATCTCCCATGCTCATACCATCTCAAACAAGATATAAGGGTAATTTAGATAATAAAGAAGGGCTACCAGATAAAATAAACAAAAAAATCTAAAAAATTAATTTGATCTTGTTCTGTAGTATAAAATATACAGTGCCCAGAACAAGAACAGTGAATGTTAGTTTTCTTCTCTGTCCTCATCAGGGCATACCTAGAGTAGCACATTCAGTTCTGTGCACATTTGAAGAAGAGCCATTACAGAGTGATCTAGATGGCAGTGGGCCTGGAAGTCTTGGGGTGTAAGGGGCAAGTTCAAAACCCCAAGGAAGTGTATTTGAAAATAAAGAGATTAAAGGGAGGCATGACAAACTAAGATTTAAAGGGATATTATATAGTAAAAGGATTAAACTTATCTTTTCTCACTTTAGCCTAATTAATTAATTAAGCTTAATAAAAAGAGCACCTTTGTGGGGCCATAGGTGGCTCAGTCTATTAAGCATCCAACTTCGGCTCAGGACATGATCTCACAGTTTGTGAGTTCGAGTCCCACTCTGGGCTCTGTGCTGAAGGCTCAGAGCCTGGAGCCTGCTTAGGATTCTGAGTCTCCCTCTCTCTCTGCCCCTCCCCCTCCCATTCATTCTCTCTCTGTCTCAAAAATAAACATTAAATTTTTTTTAATTAAAAAAAAAGACCACCTTTGTGAGGTAGTGACTTTCCTGTACAGAAAGCTGTTTCATGTCTACTTATTCCAAATTTTGTAGGAAATATTCATGTATAGAGACAGGAAATAGACCACATGACCTCTTAAACTGTCTTCAATACTGAATGACTGTGAATCTTCAATCATTTGAGACTTTCTATTCATCATTGTCCTTTTTTCGTTGTTTCTTTGTTTTAAACAGCTTTATTGAAGTGTAACTTACATACAAAAGCCAATTTAAATTGGCTCAATTTAAATGAGCATTTTGACGGTTTTTTAATGTTTTATTTATTTATTTTATTTTGAGAGAGAGAGAGACAGAGAGACAGAGAGCTCGCCTGTGAGCAAGTGTGAGTGGGGGAGGGGCAGAGAGAGAGAGGACAGATGATGCAAAGCAGGCTATGTGGGCCTCGAACTCATGAACTCTGAGAGCATGATCTGAGTCAAAGTCTCACACTCAACTGACTGAGCCACCCAAACACCCCAACATTTCGAGCTTCTTAAGCTCAACTCAGAAGGTTGTCTTTGAAGTTAATTTTACTTCTGTAGTTTCTTTGAAGTTTTATTTTGTCTCTAAACAAAATTTTCTAAATCTCTGCCTTAATAGGATAAATGCTAACAATGAAGTTGTATAGTAAATATGCTCAGAAGAATGTCAGTCTGTATAGATTCATTTCTCAATTACTTCTGTCTCTGGGCTATTTAAAATTGGCTTTTCTTTTATTTTTTAGAGCAGTTTTAGGTTCACACCAAAATTGAGAGGAAGTACAGAGATTACCCATATACCCACTGCCCCCATTCTTGCATGACTTTATCAGCATCCCTCAAAAGAATGGTACATTTGCCACAGTTGATGAATCTGCATCGACACATCACAATCACCCAAAGTGCAGAGTTTACCTTAGCATTCACTCTTGGTGGTGTACTTTCTATGCATTTAGACAAATATATAATGACTTGTATCCATCATTATAGGATCAAAGATAACATTTTCAGCGTCTTAAAACTCCTCTGTCCTCTGCCTGTCCATTCTCACCTGCCAGTCCTGGCAACTGATAGTTGTACCATCTCCATGGTTTTCCATTTTGCAGAATGTCATATTTTTGGACCCATTCAGTAGTAGCCTTTTCTTATTTGCTTCTTTCACTTAATAGTATTCATTTAAGGTTCTTCTATGTCTTTTCATGCTTGAAAGCTCATTTCTTTCTAATGCTGAACAATATTCCATTGTCTGGATGTACCCCAGTTTATTTATCCATTCACCTACTGAAGAACAAATTGGTTGCTTTTTATCACTTTCTTTGTGAGCCCTTTTTTATTTGATCAACTTAATTATCCCATCTATTATGGATTATCCTGATCATTGTACCACTGCATGCATATATATATATATATATATATATACCCAACTTCTAGAAAACTCATGCCAACCATCTTCCTTAAAGTCCACACAAGGGGTCTCCTCTAATTAAACATACCTCTCTGAGTGTGCAGCAGCTGAAGTAATTAGGGTTCAAGTTAAAAGCCTATCACAAATAAATGAGGCAAAAACAAAAAAGACAGTGACAGAAATGCAATAGGTCGTTTCTCTGTGTGTTAACAGCTCAGAAGTAGTATTCTTGATGAGAGTGGTTTTACATCTTCAGTAAGTGGCCTCCATATCCCCGACTCAGGCATTTTTCCCTTCTCATCTTCTTGCAGCAGCAAGCTCCTGGAAAGGTGCCAAGGCAGTGCATGTTCAATAATTTAAAGTGAAAACTTGGAAGTGGCACATATCACCTTCACTCGCATTGCATTGACCAGAATTTGGTCTCATGGTCACACAAAAGTGTAAGGAAGACTGGGGAATTGAGTCTTCCTTGAGCTACCAGAGACCAGCTGAAACTTGATTATGGTTGAAAGGGAAAATGAATGGAGAACATCTTACAGTTGGTCGCAGCAACCCCTCAGCAATTATTTACTTGGAGGTTTGTTGCTTTATCATTTTTCCTTTTAATGACAGTAAGTTCTCCCTTTGCAGAAAGCAGATAGCTTTGTTTTAAATCATAATTTGCCTCTAACATCCATTAAAGTTTAAGGATGAATTTGTATGTTTAAAATGTGTAACCCTTGATCTATAATGTTACCATTGTCTTTTTTCAGTATAAAGTCTCTGTGCTTAAAAATAAACGTCTCCCTGGGGCACTTGGGTGGCTCAGTTGGTTAAGCATCCAACATTGGCTCATGTCATGAACTTGCAGTTCGTGAGTCTGAGCCCCGCATCAGGCTCTGTGCTGACAGTTCAGGGCCCAGAGCCTGCTTCAGATTCTCTGTCTCCCTTTCTCTTTGTTCCTCCCCTGCTTGCACTCTGTCTCTCTCTCAAAAGTAAAGATTTAAAAAATTAAGTAAATAAATAAATGTCCCCAGTTCTTCTAAAAGGAGAATTGGTAAGAGTGAAATTTCAGAAGTTTTGAATCTAGTTTTTTTTTAATGTTTGTTTATTTTTGAGAGAGAGAGCACAAGCGGGAGAAGGACAAAGAAAGAGGGAGACACAGAATCCAAAGCAGGGTCCAGGCTCTGAGCTGTAAGCACAGAGCCCAATGCAGGGCTCGAATTCACAAACCATGAGATCATGACTTGAGCCAAAGTCTGATGCTTAACAAACTGATCCACCCAGGTGCCCCTGAATCTAGTTTTAAAATGCACAAATTACGAAGTGATACCGTGAAAATTCTCATATTACTGGAACTTTTCATTTACTGATGAAGCTTAAATTCTGTGTTTTCACACAGGTTACACTAGTGCAGGACAACTTGTTGCTTAAAGACAGGAAGAGGTCAGGTTCCCTTCAACCTGCTGATCCCCAGTCTGTTACACAGGGTTACCCTCCCCCACCTGATGAAGAGAAAAGCATGCTACAAGGAAGTAACGCTTCCATAAATGTACAACTCCAAAACCTGTTTCCATGATATTTGTAAGCTTTAAACATTAGTTAGATGGTCATTAAATACTTAAATAAACATTTGTTGTATCTTGTCAACTCAGAAGGGTGTCTTTGAAGTTAATTTTACTTCTGTAGTTTCTTTGAAGTTTTATTTTGTCTCTAAACAAAATTTTCTAAATCTCTGCCTTAATAGGATAAATGCTAACAATGAGGTTGTATAGTAAATATGCTCAGAAGAATGTCAGTCTGTATAGATTCATTTCTCAATTACTTCTGTCTCTGGGCTATTTAAAATTGGCTTTTCCTTTTGATGCTTATCAGGTGCTATGGTATTTCCATAAATGGAAAAAGCTTCACCTTCAGCATATTTTTAATGTGTATTTACTTATTTGAGAGAGAGGAGGAGGAGGAGGAGGGGCAGAGAGAGAGTAGCAGAGGATCCGAAGCAGGCTCCATGCTGACCACGGTGAGCGTGTTGTGGGGCTGGAACTCACTAACAAAACTGTGAGATCCTGACTTGAGCAGAAGTCAGATGCTTAACCAACTGAGCCACCCAGGCACCCCCACCTTTAGCATCTTTAAAACTTGCTTAAAGGGTAACTTTTTGAACACTAGTGAATCATTTTGCACCTTGAACTAAACTTTGTGCATTTTTTTCAAGTGGCTGATGATAAGCATTTTCTCAATTCCAACCTCCGTTTAGTTGATATCACAGTATACATGGTTCATTATTTTTTAGAAGTACCAGGTTGTGAATTGCCTCATGGCTGCTCAACACACTGTGCCAAGCAATAAAACCCTAATCTCAATGGATTAAGTAGAAGCCTTCTTCCCTTAGCATTGTTTTCATAGCCTGTATCACAATCAGAATTCAACTGTAACCTGACTTCTCTCTTCTATTACATGTATGGAAGCACAATCAGAATGCTGACACAAGCTTTAACCCATAATACCAAGGTCTCCAGCTACAATCTCTCTCCTGCTCCTCCCTCATTTTTTGTGTATATCTTAAAATAAGGGCTGGTAGATAGGAGAGTCCTCATTAAACAGGAAGTGATTTGAGCCTCTTCCTTTAAAATAAATGATGATCTGAAACTACTTATCTCTTTGCTAGAGTGACTACTTCTTTTAAGTCCAACACCCAAATCTGGGACATCTAATAAGAACTCACTTGTATACACATAAAGTCAACATGTTGCTGTCCACCACCATATTTAAGGTGTAAATAATGGACTATTCCATTATTTAGATTAGACAGTCTTCTCTTTAGATTCACAGTGTTTATTCTAAATACATTAAAAACTTTGACTTCCGCATATTTCTGGTTTGGTAAAGTATAAAGACTGTCTAGTTTAATACAATCTTGGTTATTGCTTTTTGATCAAATATCTCTGAGTTTTCATTTAGTCATTCACTATTAGAAGTTTTCTCTACTACTGTCATATATCATGTATTTATGTTTCCAAAACATCATTATCATCATCACCATCATCATCACAAATAAAACCTGGGGCACTAAAGCTGGATAGATACATATCATTTATTTCTAAACAGTTTCCTCTTAAGTGAGCAGTCAAAAAAAAAATCCAATATCTGTTTGTTCTATTTGAAACTCTAGACTTAAGGACAAAATATCAGCTCATTGATCACTGTTTGCGTTTCTTTGGGCTCCACCTTAACTATTCTTTGTTCTCCAAAATCAAATTCTCCTCCCCTCTAAACACATATGAACATATATACACTGAAACCAAAGTGTATGCAAGAGACATTTCAGTTTGAACCTTATTGGCTTAAGTTGTCAAGCATGTATTACAAATTTTGAAAACTACGTTCATGGGGAGAAAAAGCAAATAAAATACATGTATTTTTTAATGTGTATTTATTTTTGAGAGAGAGAAAGAGCATGAGCAGTGGATGGGCAGAGAGAGAGAGAGAGAGAGAGAGAGAGAGAATCATCAGTCATCATAAAGCCTGACGTGGGGGTCCAACTCACGAACTGTGAAATTATGACCTGAGCTGAAATCAAGAGTCAGACGCTTAACCAACAGGGCCACCCAGGCATCCCCAAATACACATACTTCTAAAAACAGATTGGAATTTGGGGATGGTATTTATGTAAAAAGTAATTGAGGAAAAAAAATTTTTGATCAAATTTTATATACATTCATAATACAAGCATTTAGTAAATTAGGATTAAAGGGAACTTTTTTACCTCATAAAGGAGATCTAAAAAAACATAACAAAATACTTAATGGTGAAATTAAGTATTGCTTTGAAAATCAATAATGAGACAAAGATGCTCACTATCACAGCATCACACTGAAGCCTCATAGCCAGTGAAGCAAGACAAGAAAGGGAATAAAAGACTTGAAGATTGGAAAGCAAGAAATAAAGTTCTTATTATTTGTAGAAAGTATGCTTGTCTACATAAAACAAGAAGATTTATACACTATTAGAACTATAAAATACTTTAGGAAAGTGGTTGGATACAAAATCAATATACAAAAATCAATTGTGTTTATACACTTTAGCAGCAAAGAACACATCTCTATATTTCTCCTTCTCAGGTAACTTTAGTGATATCAACATATAGTGATTGCGGTCTGGATGCTTAACTTGCAAAGAGATGGGGAGTTCCAGGGAAAAAAGCAGAAGTAACAGCATCCTAGGGGAGTTTTTATTTTTATTTTTTTATTTTTTTTTATTTTTTAATGTTTATTTATTTTTGAGAGAGATAGAGACAGAGTTTGAATGGGGGAGGGACAGACAGAGAGAGAGACACACAGAATGTGAAGTAGGCTCCAGACTCAGAGCTGTCAGTACAGGACCCAATGCAGGGCTTGAGCACATGGACTAGGAGATCATGACCTGAGCCTAGCAGGACACTTCACTGACTGAGCCACACAGGTGCCCCTAGGGGAGTTTATTTAGCAGTAGAAAGGTTTTCTGGAGCAGGAGTTACTGGAACTACTATTCAATGTGAGAAGGAATGAGGAAAGGATATGGATGGGTGGCCCCAGGGTTGTCATGGCTGCAGTGATAGGCAATATGGTGATGGAGACTAGGGCAAACACAGGATTGCAAGCGTCAGAGAATAAATCAAAGACCTCAGAGGAGGAGGTGAGTTTATCATCTTTCTAGGCAATACCAATTAAGAAATTCATTGAGTAGTTCAAGGAAGGGGAATTGTCAGGGGTTTCTAAGCAATGGAAGGTAAGAATTCTTGATGTTTATACCAATTAAGGATGAAAAGATACCTGAATAGGACAGAATGACTCAGTTGGTCTCCATACAGTTGGTTAAAGCAAGTCCCACTCTTCATTGGTTGGAAATGAATCTTCAGTAAAGGTCTGAGGATGGAGGGAAAGGAGTCCCTCAAAATTCATGGCACTTTAACAGCTTACATTGGCTAGATGCATTGCAATGAAACAGTATTTAGTTTCTATATCTCCTGGGCAAATGCCTTAGTAAACGGAACATTTTCCTTTTATAAAAGTAACGTGGGGTGACTGGATATAGATTAGAGGCCATTTTAAGGGGTCTGTTAACCTGTAGGCAACAGGAAGCCACTGAAGTGATCCAAGAACAGAATGGCACAGACAGACTTCTGCCTGGGGGACTGGGGGGCACTGGCAGCTGTGCAGAGGAGGCTCCCAATGGGAATTACAGAGAGTTGACTGCCCATGACTCTTCCAAGGAGAAATCAATTTAGTTTTATGAAAAAACGGTAAAGCACAAAGATGAGGAAGATGCAGTCCCTGCCTTCCTGAGAAGTGTTAACATTTTGAATGTTTGAAAGAGCTTGGTGTAAAGAGGCGAGGCTGTTTTAAAATCTGTACTGGCTGGTGCTGCCTGTGCTTTACCCGGGCCTGAAGGAGGCTCTGCTGGGAATGGCCATTAACAGTCTAAGCACATGCTAGGAGCCAATGCATGCAAATGAGAAACAAACAAACCGGAAGGTGGGATGGAGAGAAGGAGGTGCAGGGGGGAGGGACAGAGAGCAGATGAAAACAGCGAACCCACCCATCCGATGAATTCTTCTCTGCTCTCGTTTCCAAACTGCACAGGCTTGGCTGAGCGTGCACCTCACTTGTTAATCTCTTTTTTGCATCCCTGTTTTTGTGGCTGTCAGAACTCCATATTATGCAAATTGGGTTTAAGCAATTAAGGCAATAATGTTTCCCTTGAAGAGTTTGACAAGGTGGTGGGAGCTAGGACTGAATTTTGCAGACAGGAGCTTGGATGCTTATTTACCTACAAATAGAAGAGGAACAAGAAAAGGGAAAACACTGCAGCACCAGGCTTCTCTGAGCTGTGCTGGCGATCTTGATTTTCTTGCTTTTCCTGGATTGCTTCATAGGAGAACAAAGGGTCACTGCACGGTATTAGTGGGTGGTAAACTTAGAACAAATAAACACTTTTCACACAATGCAACTTTAACCTGTTGAATTCACCGTTATAGAAGGACACCGAGCAAATCAAGTGTTATGGCTGGATTTTAAAGAACACTGGGTGATTTCATGACAAATAACATACGGAGCCACTAAGGTTGTGTCTCCTCTGTTTGGGGTCATGAGCTGATTGTCTTCCATCTGGAGAAAAGCAAGTCCAGAAAACTAGACTTTGTCTTCAAATTGCACAGTTAATGAGAATGTCACATTTACCTTCCTTTGAAAAATCCACTGTCATTAGGAAACCAGATATGATATATCAGACTCTTAATTGGAAATGGCACATACCACATTTCTATACTTAGGGGATCAATACCCAAATGATGCTGTCCTCAACTTGAGCATGTGGCCAAAAAATTTCTCTTATAGTTTGCCAGAAATCATTTTTAAAATAGTATTTACTAAAGTCCCAATATATGACTGAATATTCCTCTTCCTCCAATAGTTTGTTGCAGCTTCCTGAAATGTCAGAGTATCAGT